>NC_000086.7:28149670-28330238 GCF_000001635.26 Mus musculus | reverse complement strand
GAATTCAGTCTGTTCTCATGCAGCAAAACAGATCATTGACATTAATAGGTTCTTCCAAGGAATAGAAACTATGGATACAATCATGTTTCCTGGGTTCAGCATATAGCAGTGACAGCAACATAGGTTCAGGTTGTAAGTCACATCAGAGGCTTAAAACAAGTTTCCTATAGGAAAACACACTACTAACCTCATTGGGATCTTGGGCAGAAGTTCTGACCATGCATTTCATAATTGATGCTTTTGTCCACAGTGATCATAGACATTACCAAGATCATCAGAGTCAGCACAAGTGGTTACAAATGGTACAATGGGAGAGTAAAATCAACATATTTATCTTAGCAAATAGGACAATTGGTATCACAATCTGGTCCAAACTGTCAGTAGGTATCATTAACATCCTGGTTGCCTGTGGCATCAAAGTTCTTGGATATACCATGGCGTCTATTGCCAGGAAGAATCAGAACATCGTGATTCTTTCAGAGAGCAGGGAGAACCATGAACAGAAATCACATCTATAGTGTCAGAATGGAGCATTGACTTCAAAATTATCACAGCTAAGAGTATATATATATCTCATAAAAGCCATTCCCACAGGTGAGAGAAGCATATATCACTGACATCAGTATAGATTCCAATGACAGTTGGAATCACTCATATTAATGTGGCCCTAAATGGGAGAAAGGATCAATGACAACATTGTTGCTTGTGGTATCAAAGAGTATAGACATAGAACGATTTGTCTTCCCATGATGTATATATTAGTGAACTCATGGTCCAGAGCAGGGGCTACATGCATATATCAGGGATATCAACAGAATTTCCTGTGGCCAATAGGATCTCAGATATCAATGTGATCTCCATTGCACCTCAGATCCTGTACCTCAATATGATATCCAGTGTCAGTATGGACCATAAAATATGGAATTACCTTAAACAGCAGCAGAGATCATCCTTATGATCATGGTCTCCATCACCTTCAGTAATAGAAACAATGGAATCCATCATGATTGCTGGTCAAACCATTCATTACCCAAATCAACATAGTTTCAGGTTTCAAATACCATTCCAGGTTTCGAAAGTATCTCCAGTAGCAGCACACAGCACTTACCTCATTATGACATTAGGCAGCAATAGTGATCATGAACTTTACAATCGACTCTTTGACTAAAGGATCATAAACAGTACAGTATTCAAAGTCAGACTCTTCAAAGTCAAGACTGTCTCTGAATCTCAACATGTTTACCAGATGCTTTATCGATAAGTAATGTCAATACTTTTAACTTGGCAATTGGGAAGTTGGGATCTCTGATGTCATTACCTGTTCCAAAGAGGCAGTAAGAATTCCTCAGGACCTGGTTGCCAGTGGCAGCTTAGAACTGGTATATACCACCTTGTTTGATGTCAGGAAGTAGCAAGGCCATCAAAATATTTAAGAGGGCATGAATAACTATGTACAGAATCTTCTTCTCTGATGGCAGGATGGATCTTTGATGTAAAAATTGTTGCAGCTGAAAGCATACTTCTCATAAATAACAGCAGAAAAATTTGGATAACTGATATCAGTAGAGATTCTATAGGCAGTTGGAGACGCTTATATTTATGTTGCCCCATAAGTTAGCAGAGATTATTGTGATCACTGCTGCTTGAGGCCTGAAATGTCATGAATATAAAAATGGTATCTTTTGTCATTATGTGTCCTCAGTGTAACAGAATATGAAACTGAACATGACATGGAGGAACAGTATGACCTAAATTTTCACCTTATGTTCAGATGGTCTCATAGATCCTGGACATTAACAATCTCATCAGAAGCATCATGGACTGTGGGTTTAATCAAGGCCACTGATGGCAGCATAAAGGATATCATCATATTTTCTGTAGGCACTTTGAGTGAGTGACATTAATATAGTTCTCAGTGGTAGCAGAGATCACTAATGACAAGTTGGCCAATGACAGCAAGTAACAAAGGCCATACCATGGAATCTATTGCCATTTATATGTCAATGGCATTAGCATAGATTAAAAGGGAAGAAAAATTATGATCATAAACCTCTTATCAGGTGGCAATATTTATCTTGACAGCGCAATTCCAGGGGCAGTAACAACCATGTACATTACATGGTTGATAGCAGGCAGGAAGATCAACAGAATTTCTTATGGAAGATAGAATCTCAGACATCAATCTGATCTACTGTGTCACCTCAGAACACTTACCTCAATATGACCTCTACCATTAACATGAACCTTGTAAGTCAGAACGTTCTCAAACAACAGGAGAGATCATGGCCATCACCAGGTTTTTCATCAGCAATAGAAAAATAAATGGACTCCATCATTATTGCTGGTCACAGCATGCAGCACTCACATCAAGGTATTTTCAGGTTTCAGTTAGGATTACAGGCATCAAAATAGTCTCCAGTAACAGCGAACAGCACTTACCTCATTATGAACTTAGGCAGCAATAATTACCATGGACTTTACAACAGATTCTTATGGTTGATTTATCATAGACATCATGTAGCTTTTCAATGACCACACAGACTATGGGTGTCAAAATAGTTACCAGTGACAGCATGAATCAGTAATGCCAATATATTTTCCTTGGTAGTCAGGATCACAGATATCTTCAGTATTGTCCAAAGTGGGAGTAGAAAACACTCCTAATCTGTTTGTCTATGGCAGCAGGGATCTCTGATATAACATAGTATCCATTGCCAGTAAGTACAAGGGACATAAAAATACTTTCAGAGGGTTTCATGCAAACAAATCTCTTTTCCAATTGCCAGGTGCATTGTTACATCAAATTGCTTATGGATGGCAAGATACTTCTGAGATTTTATACAGAAGAATAGATAACAGTCATCAGTAGTAATTCCATTTTCAGTTAATGAAAGTTATAATTTGGGCAGAAGAGTCATCAGGGACCACTGACATATTTTCTGCTAGAGGCCTGAAGTATCATGGACATACAGTGGTATCTGATGCCACTACACACACACACACACACACACACACACACACACACACATATATATATATATCATCATATCATACCTCAGAACATGTAACTCCACATGACCTAAGATAGCATTATTGACTGAACTTCATTGAAGATTCTGACGGTCTCAGGGATTTTTCACATTTACAATCCCTTCAGGAGCAACACAGACAATGGATTTCAACATGGCTACTAGAGGCAGGATGCATGATTCACATCATCCACATTTCTGTGGCACCTGTGCATTAGTGAAGTCAACATGGTTCCAGTGTCAACTAGGATCACTGACAATAATTTTGCCATTGCCCACAATATTCTCAGACAATACCATGGGGTCTGTTCCAGGTATATATTAGTGACATCAGCATTGATTCAGAGGGCATAAAGAAATTAGGGTCATAAAACGCTTTTCCAGGAACAAGATAGATCACTGACATCACTACCTCTTTTGGTGGTAGTAAGAATATTGTACATTTCATGGATGATAGCAGGTGCTCCATGAAAATATCAGGGACATCAACAAAATTACCTGTGGTAGGTTGGATCTCAGGCGTCAATCTGATCTCCAGTGCTACATAAGAGCACTTACCTCAACATGACACCAAGTGTCAGTATGAATTTTGGAATTCAGTATGTTCTCTAGAAAAAGCACAGATCATAGACATCACCAAGGTTTCCATAAGCAATAAGAATTGAGTTCATCATGATTTCTGGTTGCAGAATACAACAATGACCTCAACATAGCTTCAGGTTGCAAATATGTTCAGTGGCATCAAACATGTGTCCAGTAGCAGCACACAGCACTTATATCATTATTACCTTAGGCACCAGTACTGACAATGAACTTCAGAACACATTATTCTTGTTGATTTATCATAGACATCACGACATCTTCAAAGACACTGAATGAGGATCTCAACATGGTTACCAGTGGCAGCATGGATGAGTGACATCAATTTCCCAATTCCCTTGGCCAGTTTCCCTAGCATTTGGGATCACTGATATCAATTTGTTCCAAAGTGTTAGTAGTGATCACTCACTGCCTGGTTGCCTGTGTGAGTAGGAATCTGAAATATACCATTGTATCAGTTTCCAGGGATATCAAGAGAGTTTCAAATGTAGATATGAACATGTAAAGAAACTCCCCTAGTGGCACTTTGAATCATGATATCAAAATGTTTACAGGTAGCAGGATACTTGACATAAATTTGACAGAAGCATTGATAACAGACATCAACAATGATTCCATTGGCAGTAGGAGACAGTGATATTAATGTGGTCCCATAAGGCAGAAGGTATCACTGCCATGGATGATGGATGCTTGAAGTATATGTAACAAGCAACAGTGTCCATTGCCACACTATATGTGACCTCCACATAATATATCTCTGAACATGTAATTCAACATGATGTGACACAGCAGAATTTATCTAAAATTTCACCTAAGTCTCTGCTAGCTTCAGGGATCCTTGACATTAACAATAATCCAAGAAGCATCATGAACTTTGGGTTTAAACATGGCTACTTGAGGCAGAATGGATGATTGATATCACCATAGTTTCTACAGGAACTATGTAATAGTGATATTAACATGGTAACCAGGGACAGCAGGGATCACTGGCAACCAGGTTGCAAATGGTAGCATGGACCTAGGGCAATCCCATGGGGTGTGTAGACAGTTATATATTAATGATATCAACCTCAAATCACAGAGAAGAATAAATCATTATCATAATTGCCTCATTTAGTTGCAGGATAAATCACTGATATCCACATTATTTCAGGTGGCAGTAAGGATCTTGCACATTACTTAGTCAACATCATGCAATGTATTCATGTATCAGTGAAATCAACAGAATTTGTTGTGGCTGTTAGGATCTTAGATATCAATCTGATCTCCATTATTGAGAACACTTACCTCAATATAACCTATCATTTCACTATGGGCCTTTGAATTCATCAGGATCTCAAGAAACAACACAGATCATAGCCATCACCAGGGTCTCAATTAGCAACAGGAATAAAAGACCCCATCATGATTGCTGGTCATAGCTGCATCACTGACTTCAAAATAGCTTCAGGTATCCAGCAGGATCACAAGTATCAATATTTATCACATGTTAGATATTGTGAGCTACACATACATGAGAAATACCAATTGATGATCCTGTTGCAGGTAGGTTTCCAGATTTTAATCTGATCTCCAGAACCAGATAAGAATACTTCCCTCAAAATAAACTTGGGCATTATTGTGGACCTTGAGGTTCATTATATTTTCAAGCAGTAGCACAGATCATAGCCACCACTAGGGTTTCCATTAGGAATAGGAATAAAATCAAACTTGGACTCCATCAAAATTGCTGGTATCAACATAGTTTTGTTTTTTGTTTTTTTTTTTTTTTTTTTGGTAACAGGTAGTATCATAATAATGAAAATACCATACATGTTTCACATCAGGAGCTACATGAATGCATCAGGGACATCAACAGAACTTCCTGTGGTGGGTAGGATCTCAGACATCAATTTTCTATCCAGTGTCAGATAACAACACTTACCTCAATATGGCATTATGTATCAGCATTTACCTTGGCATTCAGCAGTTTCTCCAGAAGCAACACTGCTCATAACCATTACCAGGGTCTCCATTAGTAATAGGAAATTGATGTAATAGATTCTATTATGCTTGATTATCACAGCAAACAGCAATGATATCAGCATAGCTTCAGCATTCAGATGTGATCACTGACATCAAAGGGAACTTCAATAACAGTACACAGCTCTTTTGTCATTATAAACTTAGGCAGCAGTACTGACAATGATGTTCACAATAGACATTTATGATTGGGCATCTCAGATGTCATGGACCTCTTCAAAGATAACACATGTTGCTACACCATTCCTGCTACAAACTCTGACTATAAATCTCAACATGGTTACCAGTGACATCATGGATGAATGACTATATGGCCTTTGGGATCTCTGATGTCATTAATTAGTCCAAAGTAAGAGCAAGCTTCACTTTGCTTTGGGGTCTCTGGTGTCATTAATTAGTCTAAAGTGGGAGCCAGATTCACTTTGCTTTGAGGTCTCTGATGTCATTAATTAGTCTAAAGTGGGAGTAAGATTCACCCCTGACCTGGATGCCTATGACAACAGGCATCTGGCATACAAAGTGAAGTTTGTTGCCAAGAAGAATCAGAGACATCAAGGTAATTCAAGAGGCAGGATGCATAGTGACATCACAATTGTTATAGATGGTAAGAATCTTCGCACAAATTGAGCAGAAAAATGGATAACATACATCTGTAATAATTCCATTGACTGTTGGACACCCTCATATCAATATTGTCCCAAATGGCATCAGGTATTACTGGCATGAATGCTGGAGGCCTGAAGTAACATGAACATATACCGATGTCTGGTACCACAATTGATATGTTTTCAACATAACATATGCTAGAATATGTAATTCAACATGACAATAGGCAACACTATTGTACTTGAACTTCACATTTTTCTGATGGTCTCAGGGACCCTTAGCATTAACAATACCTCCAGAAGCAACATAGGTTATATGTTTCAAGAAAGCTAATGGTGGCCCTGCTGGTCCACTCCAGCACTGGGGTTCCTTGCCCACAGAGTCTCTGGACACGTGCAAGGACTCCCACAGGATCCCCCATGGGATCTTAAGACCTGTGATGAGGGGAACAAACCATCTACTCCAATCCAATCACGTGGGACATGTGACTGCCTTAATTAGGGAAGCAGAAAAACCAGCCTCATCAGGGTCACAATTCCCTTCTTGTCCATACCAGCACCGGGGTACCTTGCTCACAGTGTCTCCGGACACCCGCAAGGACCCCCACAGTGTCCCCCACGGGATCTTAAGTCCTCTGGTGAGTGGAACACAGCATCTGCTCCAATCCAATCGTGCGGGATCTGAGACTGCCTTAATTAGGGAAGCAGAAAAACTGGCAAATCAGGGTCACAAGTCCCTTCTGGTCCACACCAGCACTGGGGTTCCTTGTGCGCAGAGTATCTGGAGACCCCCAAGGTCCACACAGGACCCTACAAGGGATCTTAAGACCTCTGGTGAGTAGATAACAACTTCTGTCAGGAGGCATGTTCGAACACCAGATATCTGGGCACTTTCCCTGCAAGAAGAGAGCTTGCCTGCAGAGAATACTCTAACCACTGAAACTGAGGAGAGAGCTAGCCTTCCAGGTCTGCTGATAGAGGCTAACAGAGTCACCTGAGGAACAAGCTCTAAACAGAGACAACTATAACAGCTAGCCTCAGAGGTTACCAGATGGAGAAAGGCAAACGTAAGAATCCTACTAACAGAAATCAAGACCACTCACCATCATCAGAACGCAGCACTCCCACCCCACCTAGTCCTGGGCACCACAACACAACTGAAAATCTAGACCCAGATTTAAAAGCATATGTCATGATGATGGTAGAGGACATCAAGAAGGACTTTAATAACTCACTTAAAGAAATACAGGAGAGCACTGCTAAAGAGTTACAAGTCCTTAAAGAAAAACAGGAAAACACAAACAGGTACAAGTCCTTATAGAAAAACAGGAAAACACATCCAAAAAGGTGATAGAAATGAATAAAACCATACTAGACCTAAAAAGGGAAGTAGACACAATAAAGAAAACCCAAAGTGACTCAACGCTGGAGATAGAAACCCTAGGAAAGAAATCTGGAACCATAGATGCCAGCATCAGCAACAGAATACAAGAGATGGAAGAGAGAATCTCAGGTGCAGAAGATTCCATAGAGAACATCGACACAACAATCAAAGAAAATACAAAATGCAAAGGGATCCTAACTCAAAACATCCAGGAAATACAGGACACAATGAGAAGACCAATCCTATGGATAATAGGAGTTGATGAGAACAAAGATTTTCAACTTAAAGGGCCAGCAAATATCTTCAAGAAAATAATAGAAGAAAACTTCCCAAACCTTAAGAAAGAGATGCCCATGATCATACAAGAAGCCTACAGAACACCAAGTAGACTGGACCAGAAAAGAAATTCCTCCCCACACATAATAATCAGAACAACAAATGCACTAAATAAAGATAGAATATTAAAAGCAGTAAGCGAGAAAGGTCAAATAACATATAAAGCAGGCCTATCAGAATTACACCATACTTTTCACCAGAGTCTATGAAAGCCAGAAGGGCGTGGACAGATGTTATATAGACACTAAGAGAACACAAATGCCAGCCAAGGCTACTATACGTGGCCAAACTCTCAATTACCATAGATGGAGAAACCAAACTATTCCAGGACAAAACCAAATTCATACATTATCTTTCCACGAATCCAGCCCTTCAAAGGATAATAACAGAAAACAACAATACAAGGACGGAAATCAGGCCCTAGAAAAAGCAAGAAAGTAATCCCTCAACAAACCAAAAAGAAGACAGCCACAGGAACAGAATGTCAACTCTAACAACAAAAGTAAAAGGAAGCAACAATTACTTTTCCTTAATATCTCTTAATATCAATGGACTTAATTCCCCAATAAAAAGACATAGACTAACAGACTGGCTACACAAACAGGACCCAACATTCTTCTCCTTACAGGAAACCCATCTCAGGGAAAAAGACAGACACTACCTCAGAGTGAAAGGCTGTAAAACAATTTTGCAAGCAAATGGCCTGAAGAAACAAGCTGGAGTAGCCATTCTGGTATCGAATAAAATCTACTTCCAACCAAAAGTTATCAAAAAAGACAAGGAGGGACACATCATACTCACCAAAGTTAAAATCCTCCAAGAAGAACTCTCAATTCTGAATATCTATGCTCCAAATGCAAGGGCAGCCACATTCATTAAAGACACTTTAGTAAAGCTCAAAGCACACATTGCACCTCACACAGTAATTGTGGGAGACTTCAACACACCACTTTCATCAATGGACAGATCGTGGAAACAGAAACTAAACAGGGACACAGTGAAAATAATAGAAGTTATGAAACAAATGGACTTAACAGATATCTACAGAACATTTTATTCTAAAACAAAAGGATATATCTTCTTCTCAGCACCTCACGGGACCTTCTCCAAAATTGACCATATAATTGGTCATAAAAGTGGCCTCAACAGATACAAAAATATTGAAAATGTGCCATGCATCCTATCAGACCACCATGGACTAAGGCTGATCTTCAGTAACAACATAAATAATGGAAAGCCAACATTCACGTGGAAACTGAATAACACACTTCTCAATGATACCTAGGTCAAGGTAGGAATAAAGAAATAAATTAAAGACTTTTTAGAGTTCAATGAAAATGAAGCCACAACATACCCAAACCTATGAGACACAATGAAAGCATTTCTAAGAGGGAAACTCATAGCTCTAAGTGCCTCCAAAAATAAATTGGAGAGAGCACACACTGGCAGCTTGACAACACATCTAAAAGCTCTAGAAAAAAAGAAAGTAAATTTACCCAAGAGTAGTAGACAGCAGGAAGTATCAAACTCAGGGGCTAAATCAACCAAGTGGAAACAAGAAGAACTATTAAAAGAATTAACCAAACAAGGAGTTGGTTCTTTGAGAAAATCAACAAGATAGATAAACCCTTAGCAAGTCTCACTAGAGGGCAGAGGGACATCATCCTAATTATCAAAATCAGAAATGAAAAGAAAGACATAACAACAAATCCTGAAGAAATCCAAAACACCATCAGATCCTTCTACAAAAGGCTATACTCAACAAAACTGGAAAACCTGGATGAAATGGACAAATTTCTAGACAGATACCAGGTACCAAAGTTAAATCAGGATCAATTTTATGATCTAAACAGTCCTATATCCCCTAAAGAAATCGAAGCCGTCATTAATAGTCTCCCAGCCAAAAAACAAAAAAAACAAAAAAACAAAAAAAAAACAAAAACAAAAAAAAAGCCCAAGACCAGATGGGTTTAGTGCAGAGTTCTACCAGACCTTCAAAGAAGATCTAATTCCAGTTCTGCACAAACTATTCCACAAAATAGAAGTAGAAGGAACTTTACCCAACTCATTCTATGAAGCCACATTTACTCTGATACCTAAACCACAGAAAGATCCAACAAAGATAGAGAACTTCAGACCAATTCGCTTTATGAATATCGATGCAACAATACTCAATAAAATTCTTGCTAACCGAATCCAAGAACATATTAAAGCAATCATCCATCCTGACCAAGTAGGTTTTATTCCAGGGATGCAGGGATGGTTTAATTTACGGAAATCCATCAATGTAATCCATTATATAAACAAACTCGAAGACAAAAAAACACATGATAATCTCCTTAGATTTGGAAAAAACATTCGACAAGATTCAACACCCATTCATGATAAAAGCCTTGGAAAGGTCAGGAATTCAAGGCCCATACCTAACCATGAGAAGAGCAATCTAGCAAACCAGTAGCCATCATCAAAGTAAATGGTGAGAAGCTTGAACCAATCCCACTAAAATAAGGAACTAGACAAGGCTGTCCACTCTCCCCATACCTATTCAACATGGTACTTTTAGTCCTAGCCAGAGCAATTCGACAGCAAAAGGAGATCAAGGGGATACAAATTGGAAAAGATGAAGTCAAAATGTCACTTTTTGAAGATGATAGGATAGTATATATAAGTGACCCTAAAAATTCCACCAGAGAACTTCTAAATCTGAAAAACGGCTTCGGTGAAGTAGCTGGATATAAAATTAACTCAAACAAGTAAATGGCCTTTCTCTACACAAAGAATAAACAGTCTGAGGAAGAAATTAGGGAAACAATACCCTTCTGAATAGTCACAAATAATATAAAATACCTTGGCGTGACTCTAAATAAGGAAGTGAAAGATCTGTATGATAAGAACTTCAAGTCTCTGAAGAAAGAAATTAAAGAAGATCTCAGAAGTGGGAAGATCTCCCATGCTCTGGGACTGGCAGGATCAACATTGTAAAAGTGGCTATCTTGCCAAAAGCAATCTACAGATTCAATGCAACCCCCATCAAAATTCCAACTCAATTCTTCAACGAATTAGAAAGAGCAATCTGCAAATTCATCTGGAATAACAAAAAACCTAGGATAGCAAAAACTTTTCTCAAGGATAAAAGAACCTCTGGTGGAATCACCATGCCTGACTTAAAGCTGCACTACAGAGCAATTGTGATAAAAACTGCATGGTACTGGTATAGTGACAGTCAAGTAGACCAATGGAATAGAATTGAAGACCCAGAAATGAACCCACAAACCTATTGTCACTTGATCTTCAACAAGGGAGCTAAAACCATCCAGTGGAGAAAAGACAGCATTCTCAACAAAGGGTGCTGGCACAACTGGTGGTTATCATGTAGAAGAATGTGAATTGATCGATTCCTATCTCCTTATACTAAGGTCAAATCTAAGTGGATCAAGGAACTCCACATAAAACCAGAGACACTGAAACTTATAGAGGAGAAAGTGGGGAAAAGCCTCGAAGATATGGGCACAGGGGAAAAATTACTGAGAAAAACAGCAATGGATTGTGCTGTAAGATTGAGAATTGACAAATGGGACCTCATAAAACTGCAAAGGTTCTGCAAGGAAAAAGACACCTTCAAAAAGACAAAAAGGCCACCAACAGATTAGGAAAGGATCTTTGTCTATCCTAAATCAGATAGGGGACTAATATCCAATATATATAAAGAACTCAAGAAGGTGGACTTCAGAAAATCAAATAACCCCATTAAAAAATGGGGCTCAGAGCTAAACAAAGAATTCTCACCTGAGGAATACCGAATGGCTGAGAAGCACCTGAAAAAATGTTCAGCATCCTTAATCATCAGAGAAATGCAAATCAAAACAACCCTGAGATTCCATCTCACACCAGTCAGAATGGCTAAGATCAAAAATTCAGGTGACAGCAGATGCTGGCAAGGATGTGGAGAAAGAGGAACACTCCTCCATTGTTGGTGGGATTGCAAGCTTGTACAACCACTCTGGAAATCAGTCTGGTGGTTCCTCAGAAAATTGGACATATTACTACCAGAGAATCCTGCAATACCTCTTCTGGACATATATCCAGAAGATGTTCCAACCGGTGAGAAGGACACATGCTCCCCTATGTTCATAGCAGGATTATTTATAATACCCAGAAGCTGGAAAGGACCCAGATGTCCCTCAATAGAGGAATGGATACAAAAAATTTGGTACATTTATATAATGGAGTACTACTAAGCTATTAAAAGGAATGAATTTATGAAATTGGTAGGCAAATGGTTGGACCTGGAGGGCATTATCCTGAGTGAGGTAACACAATCACAAAAGAACTCACATGATATGTACTCACTGATAAGTGGATATTAGCCCAGAAACTTAGTATAGCCTAGATGTGAGATACAATTTGCAAAAACATGAAACTGAAGAAGAATGAAGACCAAAGTGTGGACACTTTGCTCCTTCTTAGAATTGGGAATAATCGCCCATGGAAGGAGTTACAGAGACAAAGTTTGGAGCAGAGACGAAAGGATGGACCATCTAGAGACTGCCATATCCAGGGATCCACCCCATAATGTGCCTCCAAACGATGACACCAATGCATACACTAGTAAGCGTTTGCTGAAAGGAACCTGATATAGCTGTCTCTTGTGAGACTAGGCTGCGGCCTAGCAAACACAGAAGTGGATGCTCACAGTCAGCTATTGGATGGATCACAGGGCCCCCAATGGAGGAGCTAGAGAAAGTATTCAAGGAGCTATAGAGATCTGCAACCCTGTAGGTGCAACAACATTATGAACTAAGTAGTTCCCTGTAGCTCTTGACTCTAGCTGCATATGTATCAAAAGATGGCCTAGTCGGCCGTCACTGGAAAGTCCCATTGGACATGCAAACTTTATATTCCCTAGGACAGGGGAACGCCAGGGCCAAAAACTGGGAATGGGTGGGTAGGGGAGTGGGGGGAGGGTATGGGGAACTTTTGGGATAGCATTGGAAATGTAATTGAGGAAAATACTTAATAAAAAAATGAAAAAAAAAAAGAAAGCTACTGCTAAAAAGGATGATAAACATTATCCACGTTTCTTCAGACACTTTGGTTTACTGATCTTAACATGGGTTCCAGTGGCAGCATGGATCACTGACCACAATGTTGACAAAGGAAGTATGTATTATGGGCAATAAATACCATGGTGTCTATTGCCAGGTATATACATGTGACATCAGCATAAATTTGGTGAAAACAAATTTATGGGCATAAACTTCTTCTCCAGTGGCAGGATTGGTAGTAGACATCACTACTAATTCTGGGGGCAGTGGCGATTTTATATACTACATGATCAACAGCAGAAAGTACATGCATGCATCAGGAACATCAACTGAATTTCCTGTTAAAGATAGGATGTGACATCAATCTGATCTCCATTGCCAGCTAAGAACACTTACCTCAGTATGCCTTCAGCATTAATTAGTAGGGACCTTGGAATTTTTCAGATTCTCAAGTAGCAACACAGATCATAGCCATCACCAGGATCTCCCTCACCAACAGGAATAATGGACTTCTGCACAGTTGCTGGCCAGAGAATGCACCACTGACATCAGCAAGGCTTCTTGTTACACGTATAATCATAGGCATCAAAATAAATTATATGTTTGACTTTGGTGACTATATGCATGGATAAGGAACATCAACAGAATTCCCTTTGACACTTTGGATCTCCAGTGCTAGTTCTTAATACTTACCTCAATATGACCTCTTGTGTCAGTACAGACCTTGGAATTCAGCATGTTATCCAAAATCAAGATAAATCATAGCCTTTACCAGGGTCTCCATCACTAATAAGAACAGTGAATCCATCATGATTGCTGATCACAGCTCCAGCACTTTCATAAGAATAGCTTCATGTTTTCGGTAGGGTCACAGGCATCAAATTTCTCTCCAGTAGCAGCACACAGCACTTATGTCATTGTGATTTAGACAGCACTACTGAGCATGAATTACAGAAAAGACTCCTCTGGTTCAAAGATCTCACATATCAAGGAGCTCTTCCAGGACAACACTGACTTTGGTTCTCTACATGGAGACCAGTAGCCTCACTGATGAGTGACACAAATATATTTCCCTTTGCAGTTGGGATCTAGTCCAAAGTGGCAGTAAGGTCCAAAGTGGCAGTAAGGGTCACTCATGACCTTGGTGCCTATGGCAGAATTTATCTGGGTATACCATCTTGTCTTTGCCAGGAAATATCATGCACATTCAGACATTTTCAGATACCTAGTAGGACCTTGTAGAGAAACCTCTTTTCTAGTGGTAGGATGCATCATGACATCAAAATGGTTAGGCTGGGAGTATACTTCATCTAAAATAGACAGGAACATGGATAATTGATGTAAGTAAATTTCCATTGATATTCAGAGACACTCATATTATTATGGTCCCACATGGGAGCAGGGATAACTGACATCATACCTGCTGGAAACCTGAAGTCTAATGGATATACAATGGTGATAGTTGCCACTATATATGTTACTCAAAATAACATCTCAGACCCCAAAAATAAAAATATTCTGAGAAAACTGTATTGTTAAATTCTCTGTGGACGTTGCTGGCCTCAGGGATCCTTGACATTAACAATCTCCCCAGAATCATCATGTACTATGGGTTTAAATGGGGTTTCTGAATGATGATTGACATCAACATAGTTTCTGTAGGCACTTTGGATTACTGTTATTAACATGGCTCTCAGTAGCACAGTGATCACTGACAAAGTTGTTGCCAATGACATCGTGTCATGGTATCTGTTGCCAGGTATACAACACTATGTTTAATATCTATTAAGAGTGCAGAAGATATTATGGCCATGCACATCCAGTGGCAGGATAGTGTTTTTTTTTTTGTTTTTTTGTTTTTTGTTTTGTTTTGTTTTTGTTTTTATTTTGTTTTGTTTCATTTCTTTTTTGACATCTCTGTTTCTTTTGGTAGTAGTATAGATCTTATAAATTACATGGTTAACTATGGGCCAACATGAATGTAGTAGAGTCTCCAACAGAATTTCCTCTGGATTGTTTGATCTCAAACATCAATTGGATTGCAAGTGCTAGCTCAGAGATACTTACCTCAATATCACCTTGAGAATCAGGATGGACTGTCAAATTCACCAGATCGCACCAACACAGATCACCGCCATAGATTAGGTCTCCATCATCAATGGGAATAGATTCCATCATTATTGCCATTCCTATCATGCCACTCTGACTTTAATATAGCTTCAGGTTTCAGGTAGTAACATAGGCATCACAGTACATTTCATTTTTAACATCTGGGGCTATATCCATTCATCAGTAAACATAAAGAGAATTTCCTGTATCGGGTATTATCTCAGACATCAGTCTGATCTTCAGTGCCATGTAGGAAAATTTACCTCAATATGAATTCAAGCATCAGTAAGGACTTTGGAATTTATCAGATTCTCAAGCAGCAACACAGATCATAGCCATCATCAGCATCTCCATCAGCAATAGATATAATGGACTCCTGCCCAATTTCTGTTCCCAAAATGTATCACTGACATCAGTATAGCTGCTTCTCACAGGTAGGACCACAAACATCAAAATACATTGTTTGCTTGAAATTGAGGTTGAAATTGATAAATCAAGAACATCAACAGGATTCCTTATGATATGTAGAATCTCAGCCACTGATCTGTTATCCAGTGCTAGCTCAGAATACTTACCTCATAATGATCTTGGGTATCAGTATGGACCATAGAATTCAGCAGTTTCTCCAGAAGCAGTACAGATCATAGTCATCACCATTATCTCCATCAGAAATATTAAAAATAGACTCTATCTTGTTACTGGTGACAGCATCCCGCTGGTATGACCATGACTGAAACCTCTTATCTAGTGACAGAATGAAAATGGACATAAAAATGTTTATAAATGGCAGAACACTTATCATGAATGTGGCAGAATTATACATAATTGACATCAGTAATTATTCTAATGCAGTACAAGACTGTCATATTAATGTGGTCCCATAATGCAGCAGGGATCACTGACATGATTGCTGCTAAAGGCCTAAAGTATCATGGCCATACATTGTCTGTTGCCAGTATATATGTGACCTCAACAAAACATATATCAGAACATTTAACTCAACATGACCTGAGGGAACAGTACTGACTGTGAAGTTCACTGTAAATTCTGATGGTTTCTGGGATCCTTGACATTAACAATATCTTCAGAAGCAACATGAAATGTGGGTTTCAATATGGCTACTGATGGCAGCATGGATAATTGTGATTGTCATAATTTCTGGAGACACTTTGGAGAGTCAGGTTCTAATGAGAAAGATTAATGTAGAAGGAATAGGGAAGAAGGTAAGATAAACTAAGGATATCTGCAAAAGTCATAATAAATCTCACTACTAACTTCATAAAAACCTATACCTCACATAAGCTATAAGTGAATGAGCATGTACAGTTTAATTAGAACTTTACAGTTTCAATTTACTTATTAAACCAATGTATGCAATTGTTTATGTATCTTTTATTTCAAATTATATAACATTTTCTATTTATATATGTTTTGCTCAAATAATAAAATTAGGTTCATATTACTGCTAAATATTACCCAAATATGCATGATGGTTTTTATGTGGGGATTTATTGATACTGTATACATATAGCTAAAAATAATAACAATAGGTTCTCCCCTATGTCCTATCACACCCTGAGCTATTGCTTTTTGGTCAATTTTGCATTAATGAGCACGGTTCCTCTCCTGTGTAGTGAACCTTGAATCTAATAAGAAGCCCAATATCTATTGACTAAAGTCACTTAATTTTCTTATTCTTAGGTCAAGGGTGTTTAGGATCCACTCCCTGTTTTATCCATTCTATTCCTTCCATATCCCTGTAGGAGTAAATGTCTCCTTCATATTTTATCTGTTCTTTCTGTTAAACCCAAGTATTAGCTCCTTTCCAGCTGCTATGATAAAATAACATGACCAAGGCACCTTACAGAAGGAATAGATTTTGACCATAAACTTTCAGATAGAAAAGACTTGATGATGGTAGGATTGTATGTCAGCAAGTGTCAGGAATAGAATGAGGAGGAAACACTGAGCCCTCTTCTTTAACAAGCACAAAGAAGGGGACTAAATTGGAAATCCAGCAGTGTTAAGTATTCTCAATGCCTGCCTCCAATTACACACTTCTTCAGGCATCACCATAAATAACTGCACCTCCGTAAATACCAGCACCAAAGTAGGATAAAGTATTCAAATGCCTAAGCCTATAGGAGACATTTCTCATTTAACCCACCATATTGAGGTTCTTCTGTCATTAGGTGCATCCTTCATATCCTGAAAAAAAAAAAAAAGCTAACTTCCATCTCCCAATTGTGACCAGAAAAATAAAAAGTGGTTAAAATTCCTTAGCTAGCAGTGGGATGTTCTAAAGATCTCACCCCTAAATGCTGGGCTTTGTCTGGCTTGATATTGAATTTGTCTTCTACATATAATTATAGTCACTATCATTTCACATGTACAAATGCCTTATTGTTTCTGGAAAACAGACTTTCTTTGTAATCATTCACTACCTTTGGTTCTTGCAATCTTTCAACTATCTTCTCCATGGTGACCTCTGAACCTTGAGAGAAGAAGGTAGTGTTGTGATTTAAGTAAGAAATATTTCCCATAATCTTTAGAATTTATACAATTGGTCCCAAATGGTTAATATTGCTTGCAGGTTTAGAATAGGGGTTAGGAAGGAGTACATTATTGCAGGCTGAATATCAGGGCAATTACCATCTCACTACCACGAATTAATTCTCTCTGCTTTCTGCTTTCAGTTCATGATGTGAGCTCTCACTATCCTGATCTAACATGTATAAGCAAATGAACCTAAGAAGCAACTTGGTTTATCCATTCTAATATCAGAGAGAGAGAGAGAGAGAGAGAGAGAGAGAGAGAGAGAGAGAGAGAGAGAGAGATTTCAAACCAAAATAAATTAATGCAAACACAAAAAGACACTTCATATTCATCAAAAGAAAAAGTTTCACCAAGGTAATCTTTTAATTTTTAGCATCTATGCCATAAATGGAAGGGTACTGGCATTTGTAAACAAAATGAACAGCATTAAAGCTTAAATTATACAAATTCTTATCAGACTGCTAAAGGACTGATAATGCCAATACTACTGGAATCCATTCACAAAATATAAACAGACAGAATATTTCCAAGTTCATTTTATGAGGCAACATTTATCCTGACACCTAAACCACACAAATATTTAACAAAAAAAGTATATCACAGAACAATTTCCCTCATGAACATTAATGCAAATATACTCATAATAAAATACTCACAAAACAAAAAGACATTATATCACACACCATGATAAGGTACATCTCCTCCCAAAGATGCAGAGGTGGTTCAACATACAACAATCAGAAATGTAATCCATCATATAAAATACTGAAACTGTCATGGTTCCCTGTGAAGCAGAAAAGATTCTGTAAGGCAGAGAAAAACACCGAGTGGCAAAACAGTAACCCACAGAATGGGAAAATATTTTCATCAAGCCCAAATCTGACTGAGAGCTAATGTATAAGAAACTCAAGGAACCAGATATTAAGAAACCTAATAATACAATTAAAAATGGGTTACCTTATCTAAAATGAGAATTCTCAAGAGGATATCAAGTGTCCAAGAAACACTTAAAAATTCTCAATATCTATAGCCGTCAGGAAAATGCAATTTAGAACTACTTTGTGATTCCATCTTACACCTATCAGAATGCCTAAGTTCAAACCACAAGGAATAGCAGATGGTGGCAATCAGTTGGAACAAGGGGAATATGTCTCTATTGCTGATGGAAGAGCAAACTAGAGAGCCAGAGAACCGGACAGCTTCTGGGACAGGCGGAAGCACAGAGCCGCTGAGGCAGCACCCTTGGCGGGCCACAGACAGCCGGCCACCGTCTGGACCAGAGGACAGGTGTCTGCCTGGCTCGGGAGGCAGCCTCAGCCTCAGGAGCAGCGGTTGCCATCTTGGTTCCAGGACTCCCTGGAACTTAGGAATTTAGTCTGCACAGGTGAGAGTCTGCACCACAGAAGCTGACAGCTTCTGGGAACTGCCAAAGCAACACAGCTTCTGAGAAAGGCCCTGTTTTGGGCCTTCTTCTTCGACCAGGAGGAGGTCCAAAAACAAGATATCTGCGCACCTTCCCTGTAAGAGAGCTTGCCAGCAGAGAGAGCTCTGAACACTGAAACTCAGAGGAGAGAATCTGTCTCCCAGGTCTGCTGATAGACGGTAACAGAATCACCAGAAGAACAATCTCTAAACAGAGTCAACTATAACTACTAACTCCAGAGATTACCAGATGGCGAAAGGTAAACGTAGGAATCCTACTAACAGGAACCAAGACCACTCACCATCATAAGAACCCAGCACTCCCACTTTGCCCAGTCCAGGGCACCCCAACACACCCGAAAACCTAGACCTAGATTTAAAAGCATATCTCATGATGATGGTAGAGGACATCAAGAAGGACTTTAATAAATCACTTAAAGAAATACAGGAGAACACTGCTAAAGAGTTACAAGTCCTTAAAGAAAAACAGGAAAACACAATCAAACAGGTAGAAGTCCTTACAGAAAAAGAGGAAAAAACATACAAACAGGTGATGAAAATGAACAAAACCATACTAGACCTAAAAAGGGAAGTAGACACAATAAAGAAAACTCAAAGTGAGGCAACACTGGAGATAGAAACCCTCGGAAAGAAAACTGGAACCATAGATTTGAGCATCAGCAACAGAATACAAGAGATGGAAGAGAGAATCTCAGGTGCAGAAGATTCCATAGAGAACATCGGCACAACAATCAAAGAAAATGGAAAATGCAAAAAGATCCTAGCTCAAAATATCCAGGAAATCCAGGACACAATGAGAAGACCAAACCTCCGGATAATAGGAGTGGATGAGAATGAAGATTTTCAACTCAAAGGACCAGCAAACATCTTCAACAAAATTATTGAAGAAAACTTCCCAAATATAAAGAAAGAGATACCTATGAACATACAAGAAGCCTACATAACTCCAAATAGACTGGACCAGAAAAGAAATTCCTCCCGACACATAATAATCAAAACAACAAATGCACTAAATAAAGATAGAATACTAAAAGCAGTAAGGGAAAAAGGTCAAGTAACATACAAAGGCAAACCTATCAGAATTACACCAGATTTTTCACCAGAGACTATGAAAGCTAGAAGAGCCTGGACAGATGTTATACAGACACTAAGAGAACACAAATTCCAGCCCAGGCTACTATACCTAGCCAAACTCTCAATTACCATAGATGGAGAAACCAAAGTATTACACGACAATATCAAATTCACACATTATCTCTCCACGAATCCAGCCCTTCAAAGGATAATAACAGAAAAAAAAATACAAGAATGGGAACAATGCCCTAAAAAAAACAAGAAGGTAATTCCTCAACAAACCTAAAAGAAGACAGCCACAAGAACAGAATGCCAACTTTAAAGACAAAAATAACAGGAAGCAACAATTACTTTTCCTTAATATCTTTTAACATCAATGGTCTCAACTCCCCAATAAAAAGACATAGACTAACAAACTGGCTACACAAACAAGACCCAACATTTTGCTGCTTACAGGAGACACATCTCAGAGAAAAAGATAGACACTACCTCAGAATAAAAGGCTGGAAAACAATTTTCCAAGCAAATGGTATGAATAAACAAGCCAGAGTAGCCATCCTAATATCTGATAAGATTGACTTCCAACCCAAAGTCATCAAAAAAGACAAGGACGGGCACTTCATTCTCATCAAAGGTAAAATCCTCCAAGAGGAACTCTCAATTCTGAATATCTATGCTCCAAATACAAGGGCAGCCACATTCATTAAAGAAAATTTAGTAAAGCTCAAAGCACACATTGCACCTCACACAATAATAGTGGGAGACTTCAACACACCACTTTCACCAATGGACAGATCATGGAAACAGAAACTAAACAGGGTCAAGTTGACATTCTAAACAGTCCCATATCCCCTAAAGAAATAGAAGCAGTTATAAATAGTCTCCCAGCCAAAAAAACCCAGTACCAGACGGGTTTAGTGCAGAGTTCTATCAGACCTTCAAAGAAGATCTAATTCCAGTTCTGCACAAACTTTTTCACAAGATAGAAGTAGAAGGTACTCTACCCAACTCATTTTATGAAGCCACTATTACTCTAATACCAAAACCACAGAAAGATCCAACAAAGATAGAGAACTTCAGACCAATTTCTCTTATGAATATTGATGGAAAAATCCTCAATAAAATTTTCGCTAACTGAATCCAAGAACACATTAAAGCAATCATCCATCCTGACCAAGTAGGTTTTATTCCAGGGATGCAGGGATGGTTTAATATATGAAAATCCATCAATGTAATCCATTATATAAACAAACTCAAAGACAAAAACCACATGATCATCTCGATAGATGCAGAAAAAGCATTTGACACCCATTCATGATAAAAGTTCTGGAAAGATCAGGAATTCAAGGCCCATACCTAAACATGATACAAACAATCTACTGCAAACCAGTAGCCAACATCAAAGTAAATGGAGAGAAGCTGGAAGCAATCCCACTAAAATCAGGGACTAGACAAGGCTTCCCACTTTCTCCCTACCTTTTCAACATAGTACTTGAAGTATTAGCCAGAGCAATTCGACAACAAAAGGAGATCAAGGGGATACAAATTGGAAAGGAGGAAGTCAAAAATATCACTTTTTGCAGATGATATGATAGTATATATAAGTGACCCTAAAAATGCCACCAGAGAACTCCTAAACCTGATAAACAGCTTCGGTGAAGTAGCTGGATATAAAATTAACTCAAACAAGTCAATGGCCTTTCTCTACACAAAGAATAAACAGGCTGAGAAAGAAATTAGGGAAACAACACCCTTCTCAATAGTCACAAATAATATAAAATATCTCGGCGTGACTCTAACTAAGGAAGTGAAAGATCTGTATGATAAAAACTTCAAGTCTCTGAAGAAAGAAATTAAAGAAAATCTCAGAAGATGGAAAGATCTCCCATGCTCATGGATTGGCAGGATGAACATTGTAAAAATGGCTATCTTGCCAAAAGCAATCTACAGATTCAATGCAATCCCCATCAAATTTCCAACTCGATTTTTCAATGAATTAGAAGGAGCAATTTGCAAATTCATCTGGAATAACAAAAAACCTAGGATAGCAAAAACTCTTCTTAAGGATAAAAGAACCTCTGGTGGAATCACCATGCCTAACCTAAAGCTTTACTACAGAGCAATTGTGGTAAAAACTGCATGGTACTGGTATAGAGACAGACAAGTAGACCAATGGAATAGAATTGAAGACCCAGAAATGAACCCACACACCTATGGTCACTTGATCTTCGACAAGGGAGCTAAAACCATCCAGTGGAAGAAAGACAGCATTTTCAACAATTGGTGCTGGCACAACTGTTTGTTATCGTGTGGAAGAATGCGAATCAATCCATACTTATCTCCTTGTACTAAGGTCAAATCTAAATGGATCAAAGTACTTCACATAAAACCAGAGACACTGAAACTTATAGAGGAGAAAGTCGGGAAAAGCCTTGAAGATATGGGCACAGGGGAAAAATTCCTGAACAGAACAGCAATGGCTTGTGCTGTAAGATCGAGATTTGACAAATGGGAACTAATGAAATTCCAAAGATTCTGCAAGACAAAAGACACCGTCAATAAGACAAAAAGACCACCAACAGATTGGGAAAGGATCTTTACCTATCCTAAAACAGATAGGGGACTAATATCCAATATATATAAAGAACTCAAGAAGGTGGACTTCAGAAAATCAAATAACCCCATTAAAAAATGGGGCTCTGAAATGAACAAAGAATTCTCACCTGAGGAATACCGAATGGCAGAGAAGCACCTGAAAAAATGTTCAACATCCTTAATCATCAAGGAAATGCAAATCAAAACAACCCTGAGATTCAACCTCACACCAGTCAGAATGGCTAAGATCAAAATTTCAGGTGACAGCCGATGCTGGCGAGGATGTGGAGAAAGAGGAACACTCCTCCATTGTTGGTGGCTTGTACAACCACTCTGGAAATCTGTCTGGCGGTTCCTCAGAAAATTGGACATAGTACTACTGGAGGGTCCAGCAATACCTCTCCTGGGCATATATCCAGAAAATGCCCCAACTGGTAAGAAGGACACATGCTCCACTATGTTCATAGCAGCCTTATTTATAATAGCCAGAAGCTGATAAGAACCCAGATGCCCCTCAACAGAGGAATGGATACAGAAAATGTGGTACATCTACACAATGGAGTACTACTCAGCTATTAAAAAGAATGAATTTATGAAATTCCTAGCCAAATGGATGGACCTGGAGGGCATCATCCTGAGTGAGGTAACACATTCACAAAGGAACTCACACAATATGTACTCACTGATAAGTGGATATTAGCCCAAAACCTAGGATACCCAAGATATAAGACACAATTTTCTAAACACATGAAACTCAAGAAAAATGAAGACTGAAGTGTGGACACTATGCCCCTCCTTAGAAGTGGGAACAAAACACCCTTGGAAGGAGTTACAGAGACAAAGTTTGGAGCTGAAATGAAAGGATGGAACATGTAGAGACTGCCATATCCAGGGATCCACCCCATAATCAGCATCCAAACACTGACACCATTGCATACACTAGCAAGATTTTATCGAAAGGACCCAGATATAGCTGTCTCTTGTGAGACTATGCCGGGGCCTAGCAAACACAGAAGTGGATGCTCACAGTCAGCTAATGGATGGATCACAGGGCTCCCAATGGAGGAGCTAGAGAAAGTACCCAAGGAGCTAAAGGGATCTGCAACCCTATAGGTGGAACAACATTATGAACTAACCAGTACCCCGGAGCTCTTGACTCTAGCTACATATGTATCAAAAGATGGCCTAGTCGGCCATCACTGGAAAGAGAGACCCATTGGACACGCAAACTTTATATGCCCCAGTACAGGGGAACGCCAGGGCCAAAAAGGGGGAGTGGGTGGGTAGGGGAGTGGGGGTGGGTGGATATGGGAGACTTTTGGTATAGCTTTGGAAATGTAAATGAGCTAAATACCTAATAAAAAAATGGAAAAAAAAGAGCAAACTAGTACAGCCACTATGAAAATCCACATCATGGTTCCTCAGACTATGGGAAACTGTTTTGTCTCAAGATCCAGATATACCTATCTTGAGCATACACCCAGAATACTCTCCATATTACCACAAGGACACTTCCTTAATCATCTTCATTGCAGCTATACTCATAGTGGCCAGAAATTGTAAACAACCTAGATGTCCCTCAACTGAATAGTAACTAAAGAAAAAGTGGTGAATATACACAATGGAACACTATTCTGTGAGGAAAAAAAAAGATACCATCCTTAAATTTGAAGACAAATGGATGGAACTAGAAAAAATTATACTGAATGAGGTAACCCAGACACAGGAAAACACACATGGAATGTACTCATTTATATTTGAACATTCGTTTTTCTTTAAAGGAAAATAATACTACAATCCTCAGATACAGCAAGCCTAAGCAAAACATGAAGAGCTCAAGGAGGGGGAACTTATTGATCTCCTTAGGAAGGGAAACAAATTTTGTAGGTAGATTTGAGTCAGGTGCGGATGAAAACATGAGGAATGAGTGAGTGCATGAGAAAGATGGAGGAACAGAGTACTAGGAGAGAAACTGATAAAAATACAAGAAAAATGAACACCATTGAAATCATTTGACAGTAACAAAAAATGAAATGTCATTAAGGTACTTTGAAAACCAAAGGATACTTAATACTACTCTTACACTAATAAGCACTGATGGGAAAACAATTGAAGTAATATTTATCTAAATTTAATTTTTAATAAAGATTTGTATCTTAAGGTAGCAGGTTCCACGAATAAATAATAAAGCTTATATTGATAAAACCAAACCAACATAGCATATATTATTATATTCAACATGTACATTAAAACCACGAAAAGAACTTCATTGGTAAATAAAATATAAAAGTTTATATAATAAAGGAGTGGGGGTAGGGGAAGAATTGGCACAGTTACACAAACATGGGCAATTTAAACATCAGAGAGTAACTCTAAAGGGAGGGTGTTTGTCTTGGTGGGCAGGACATCTGGCTAAGCTCAAACCATATCAGCAGGTGGTCCACTACTCATCTTGAGCTTGTCTGGGGGATTATCCTTGCATGCCTTTCTTACCTCAAAGGCTAGTTGGTTCCTGGGATGACTTTACATCCTTTGTTCTTTGCTCTAAGCCCAAAAAGCCCTCCTAACTAGCAAGCTGCATGAGACATGGACCTTGAATAAACTTTCTGGGTAGGGCTTTAAAGTCTTGAATTTAGTTTTCTTTGTTTCAATAGGAACCAAATTTGAGATATTAACATAGTCTTTCCTTTTATGGTTACATTATAATTGGCTATAAAGGAGTCTCCATTGTTCTGCACAACCTTGATAAAACATTTTACCATGAACAAATGTAACAATTTTTTTTAAAATTACAATTATAAAAGAAGCAACAAATATATATATATATATATATATATATATATATATGTTTGTTTGGGGTGACCACAACATAGGGAACAGTATTAAAGGATTGCCAGCATTAGGAAGGTTGAGGACAACTGCTATAAATGGTACAAATAAGCTACCAGATGCAAGGTAATAACAAGTGAGTTTATAGTAATAGTCCTCTGAAAATACTACAGGCCTTGATACAATGGTCAAGATATGATTAGATATTTCCTAATAAACAGACTAGTTTTATCTAGTTGAAGTAAGACTACACACACTAACATTTTCTGTACCTTGCTTTTTGTCTTGTTGAGAGTGTCCTTTGCCTTACAGAAGTTTTGCAGTTCCATGAGGTCCCATTTATGGATTGTTGGTCTTAGAGTCTCAGCTATTGGTGTGTTATATTCAGGAAATGTCTCACTATGCCATTATATTCGAGTTTACTTTCCACTTTCTCTTCTATTAAATTCAGTGTATCTCGTTTCATGTTGAGGTCCTTGATCCACTTGAATGTTAGCTTTGTGCATGGTGATAAATATGAATCAGTTTGCATTCTTCTACAGGCAGACTGCCAGTTAGACAAGCACCATTTGTTGATGCCTTATTTTTTTCCACTGTATGGTTTTAGCTTTTTTGTCAAAGATCAAGTGTCCATAGGTGTATGTGTTTATTCCTGGGTTTTCGTTTTTTATCTCATTGATCAACCTGTCTGTCTCTGTACCAACTCCATGTGGGTTATTATTATTATTATTTTTTTTATTATTAATTTTTCTTAAGTGATTCTTCTAGATATTCTTTTATTGTTCAGAATTGTTTTGGCTATCCTGGTTTTTTGTTTTCCCATATGAAGTTGAAAATTGTTCTTTCCAAGTCTGTGAGGAATTATATTGGAATAGTGATGGAAATTGTATTGAGTCTATACATTTTCAACCTAAAATTGTTCCTATGTAAAAGAAATGCGGGGGAAAATGAAGTAATAACTAAAGGAATGGCAGACCAGTGACCAGCCCAACTTGGGATCTATCTCATGGGCAGGTACCAAACCCTGACAGTATTACTGATGCTCTGTTGTACTTTCAGAGAGGAACCTAGCAGAGAGGAACCTGATCTCTGATATGCTATACCAACAACTGAATGAGACAGATGTAGATGCATATATCCAACTACTAGACTGAGGTCAGAGACATGTATGGAAGATTTAGGGGGAGGAATGAAAAAACTGAAGGGGTTGGCAACATGGAAGACCAACAGTGTCAACTAATGTGTACCACTGGGAGCTCCCAAAGACTAGGTCACCAATCAAAGAGGAAATAAGTCTGGTCTGAGGCCACCAATATATATGTAGCATTGGACTGCCTTGACTGGCCTTAGTGGGAGAGGTTCTGCCTAATCCTGTAAAGAGTTGCAGACCCAGGGAAGGGGGATGCCTATGGTGATACCCATCTCAGAGGCAAAGTGAGAGGGAATAAGGTGAAGAACTGTGCAAGGGGGTGCAGGAGCAGGACAGTATTTGAGATGTAAATAAAACAATGATAATGGTAATAATATGCTCTTTAAATAAAGATGAAAAATAACATTTTTCTGACTTCACTGGATCTCAGAACAAAGGAAAAAAAGGACCAATGAAAAAAGAATATGAAAATATTATGGAAACATAGAAAGACAGACTATGTGTGAAAGAGAACTTGGTTGGCACAGCTGGAGACATTGAAGTCTCAGTATATTTCTACTGTGTCTTACATGATCATTTCTGGGGGAATCTAATCTTCACCTTTATCCAACAGAGTCCTTTGAAAATATAAAAATTATGCCTTTTTTAATAATAATAATCACATAACATATATGCACAGTGTGTGTATAAATAGAACCAATTGATATGAAATAATGATTATTAATTTTTAGGCAGATAAGGTAATAAAAGACCAAACAGTTAAAATAGTGTGTTCCTGGAGACATTAAAGCCTGAGTATCATTGGTCTTAGGAGGATTGCATTATAATACATTGTGACTGGTGCAAAAGCTAGAAGGGGAATTGGGGTTGGTATAAAATAAAAATAGAAAATAAAAAGATAGTAGGGGATAAAGACTGAGTATCCAAATACCACTCATGCATTTTGCTTACTGAGAGATTAGACCATGATTGATAGAGATTACAAATGGATTGTCAATCTTTTCCAATTGTTAAAAAGCACCACAGAAAGACATAGGAATCAGTGGACTACTCATTGATAACTTGTGAGTTTGGACATTTGATGGAATTCACTTTGGGAGTTGAATGTGTAGTGTGCACATGCTAAGTGTATAGTTCCATGAGAGAGATAAACAAATAATGCAAGAATAAAGCCAAAGCTCCTGAACAACAAACTATATTAACTATTCTGCTTCTAAGTAACTAACAAAATACACAGGCTGGATCTAGGCCTCTCAGCTTAAAGGTAATAGATGTACAGCTTGGTCGTCACGCGGGTCCTGAAGAACTAGAATGGGGGTTATCTCAAAAGAAACAACAATTTGAAAATTCATTGGGAATAACAAAAAACCTAGGATAGTGAAAACTATTCTCAACAATAAAAGAACTTCTGGTGGAACCACATTCCCTGACCTCAAGTTGTATTACAGAGCAATTGTAATTAAAAAAAAAAAAAAAAAAAACTGCATGGTATTGGTACAGAGACAGGCATGTAGACCAGTGGAATGGGATTGAAGAACTAGAAATGAGTCAACACACATATGTTCACGTGTTCTTTGACAAGGGAGCTAAAAATAATCCAGTAGAAAAAAGACAGAATTTTCAACAGATGGTGCTGTTTCAAGTAGAAGTTAGCTTGTAGAAAAATGCAAATTGATCCATTCTTGCCTTCTCGTACAAAGCTCAATTCCAAATGGATCAAGAACCTCCTCATAAAACCAGATACATTGAAACTAATAGAAAAGTAAGTGGGGAAGAGACTTGGGCACATGGGCACAGGGGAAAATTTCCTGAACAACAAGAGTTAACAAATGGGACCTCATAAAATTGCAAAGCTTCTGTAAGGCAAAGGACACTGTCAATAAGAAAAAATGGAAACCAACAGAATGGGAAAAAAAATTTTAACAATCCTACATCAAATAGAAACCTAAAATCCAGTATATACAAAGAACTCAAAAAGTTAGATGCCAGAGAAAAAATGACCCTATTAAAAATGGGGTACAGAGCTAAACAAAGAATTCTCAACTAGGGAATATCTAGTGGCTGAGAAGCACCTAAAGAAATGTTCAACATCCTTAGTCATCAAGGAAATGGAAATCAAAACAACCCTGATATTCCACCTCACACCATTCAGAATGGCTAAGATCAAAAACTCAGATGACAGCAGATGCTGGCAAGGATGTGGAGAAAGAGGAATACTCTTCCATTGCTGGTGGGGCTGCAAGCTGGTACAACCATTCTGGGAATCATTTTGGTGGTTCCTCAGAAAATTGGACACAGTACTACCTAAGGACCCAGCTATACCACTCCTAGGCATGAACCCAGAAGATGTTCCAATTTGTAATAAGGTCACATGCTCCACTATGTTCATAGCTGTCTTATTTATAATAGCCAGAAACTGGAAAGAACCCAGATGTCCTTCAACAGAGGAGTGGATAAAGAAAATGTGGTATATTTATACAATAGAATACTACTCAACTATTAAAAATTAATTTATTAAATTCTTAGGCAAATGGATGTCTCTGGAGGATAACATCTTGAGGGAGGTAACCCAATCACAAAACACATGATATGCACTCATTGATGAGTAGACATTAGCCCAGAAGTTCTGAATGCTCATGAAAAAATTCACAGACCACATAGGTGTAGATGAGAATGAAGAATTTCAACATAAAGTTACAGGAAATATCATCAAAAAATATATAAGAAAACTTCCCATACCTTAAGAAAGAGATGGCCATGACCATACAAGAAGCATACACAACTCCAAATAGACTAGACCAGAAAAGAAATTCCTCCTGACACATAATAATCAGAACAACAAATGCACTAAATAAAGAAAGAATATCAAAAGCAGTAAGGGGAAAAGCTCAAGTAACATATACAGGCAGAACTATTAGAATTACTCCAGACTTCTCACCAGAGACTGTGAGAGCCAGAAGATCATGGACAGATGTTATACAGACATAAAGAGAACACAAATTTTTGCCTAGGCTACTGTACCCAGCAAAACAATCAATTACCATAGATGGATTAACCCAAGTATTCCATGACAAAAACAATTTCACACAATATCTTTCCACAAATCTAGTCCTTCAAAGGATATTAATGGGAAAACACCAACACAAAGATGGAAACTACATCCTAGAAAAAGCAAGAAAGTAATCCTTCAACAAACCTAAAAGAAGACAGCAGCAAGAACAAAATCGCAACTTTAACAACAATAATAACAGGAAGCAACAATTACTTTTCTTTAATTTCTCTTAGCATCAATAGACTCACTTCCCCAATAAAAGACATAGACTAATAGACTGGCTACAAAAACAGGACCCAACATTTTGCTGCTTGCAGTAAACCCACCTCAGGGAAAAAGACAGACAGTAATTCAGAGTAAAAGGCTGGAAAATAATTTTCTAAGCAAATGGTCCCAAGAAACAAGATGGAGTAGCCATTCTAATATGGAATAATATTGACTTCCAACCCAAAGTTATCAAAAAAGACAAGGTGGTGGGAATCATACTCATAAAAGATAAAATCTACCAAGATGAAATCTCAATTTTAAACTTCTATGCTCCAAATGCAAAGGCATCCACATTCATAAAAGAAATTTTAGTAAAGCTCAAAACACACATTGCACTGCACACTATAATAGTGGAAGACTTCAACAACCCTCTCTCATTAATGGGCAGATTTTGGAAACAAAACCTAAACAGACACACAATAAAAGTAACAGAAATTATGAAACAAATGGATTTAGTTGATGTCTATAGAATATTGTATCCTAAACCAAAAGGATATCCCTTCTTCTCAGCACCTCATGATGCCTTCTCCAAAATTGACCATATAATCAATAACAAAACATGCATCAATAGATATAAAAATATTGAAATAATCCCATGCATCCTATCAGATCACCACAGACTAAGGCTGATCTTCAATAAAAATATAAATAATAGAAAACTCAAATACACGTGGAAGGTGAACAACAATCTACTCTATGATAACTCTGTCAAGTAAGAAATAAAGAAAGAAATTAAAGACATTTTAGAGTTTAATGAAAATGAACCTACAACATACCCAAACTTATGGGAAACAATGAAAGCAGTCCTAAGAGGAGAACTCATAGCTTTGAATGCCTCTAAAAAGAAACTGGATAGTGGATACAGGAGCAGCTTGACAGAACAACTAAAAGTTCTAGAACCAAAGGAAGCAAATTCTCCCAAGAGGAATAGAAGGCAGGAAACAATCAAACTCAGGACTGAAATCAACCAAGAAGAACAAAAAGAACTATAAAAAGAATCAACCAAACCAGGAGCTGGTTGTTTGAGAAAATCAACATGATAGACAAACCCTTTGCTAGACTAACTACAGGGCACAGGGACAGTATCCAAATTATCAAAACCAGAAATGAAAAGGGAGACATACCAAAAGAAATTTAGGAAATCCAAAAAAAATCATCAGATTCTACTACAAAAGCCTATACTCAACAAAACTGGAAAATCTGGATGACTTGTACAGTTATCTAGACAGATATCAGGTACCAAATTAAAACCAGGATCAGATAAACCATGGAAATACTCCCATAACCCCTAAAGAGATAGAAGCAGTCATCAATAGTCTCCCAAACAACAACAACAAAAAAAGCCCAGGATCTGATGAGTTTAGTATAAAATTCTATGAGATCTTCAAGAAGACCTAATACCAATACTATTCAAAATATTATGCAAAATCAAAAGAGAAGGAACACTATTCAATTTGTTCTATGAAGCCAGAATTACAATTATACTCTAACCATATAAAGACCCAATGAAGAAAGAAAACTTCAGACCAATTTCCCTTATGAATATCAATGTAAAAATACTCAATAAAATTCTTGCAAACTGAATCCAAGAATACATCATGATCAAGTAGTAGTCTTCATCCCTGCGATGAGAGGATAGTTAAGTATACAGAAATCCACCAACTTAATCTACTAGAGAAAAAAACTCAAAGACAAAAACCACATGATCATCTCATTAGATGCTGAGAAAGCATTTGACAAAATACTACACCATTTATAGTAAAAGTTGAGGAAAGATCTGGAATTCAAGGCCCATACTTAACATAATAAAAGCAAGAAACAGCAAACCAGTAGCCAACATCAAACTAAATGGTGAGAAACTTGAAGCAATCCTACTAAAATCAGGGACTAAACAAGGTTGCCCACTTTCTCCCTACTTATTTAATATAGTACTTGAAGTCCTAGCGAGAACAAATCAACAACAAAAGGAGAACAAATAAATACAAATTGGGAAGATGGCAAAATATCAATATTTCCAGAAGATATAATAGCATGTATCAGTGACCCCAAAAATTACACCAGATAAATCCTAAACCTGATACACAACTTCAGTGCAGTAGCTAAATATACAATTAACTGAAACATGTCAGTGGCCTTTCCCTACACAAAGAATAAAGAGGATGAGAAAGAAATTAGGGATACAACACACTTCACAACAGTCAAAAAATATAAAATACGTTGATGTGACTGTAACTAAGGAAGTGAAAAGTCTGTATGACAAGAACTTCAAGTCTCTGAAGAAAGAAATTGAAGAACTCAGAAGATAAAATGATCTCCTATACTCATGGATTGGCAGGGTTAATATAGTAAAAATGTCTATTTGCCGAACAAAATCTACATATTCAATGTAATACCCATCAAAATTCTAACTCAATTCTTGACTGAGTTAGAAAAGGCAATTTGCAAATTCATCTGGAATGACATAAACAAAAACAAAAAACAGAAAAAAAAACAAAAACAAAAAACTAGGATAGCAAAAACTATTTTCAATAATAAAAGAACCTCTAGGGGAATCACCATGGCTGACCTCAAGCTGTACCACAGAACAATTGTGATAAAAACAGCATGGTACTGGTACAGCAACAGACAGGTAGATCAATGGAATAGAATAGAAGACACAGAAATGAATCCACCCTGAGATTCTACCTCCCACCAGTCAGAATGGCTAAGATCAAAAATTCAGGTAACAGCAGATGCTGGCAAGGATGTGGAGAAAGAGGAACACTCCTCCATTGTTGGGTTTGCAAGCTTGTACAACTCTGGAAATCAGTCTGGCGGTTCCTCAGAAAATTCGACATAGTACTACTAGACGATCATGCAATTTCTCTCCTGGGCATATATCCAGAAGATGTTCCAACCAATAAGAAGGACACATGCTCCACTATGTTCACAGAAGCCTTATTTATAATAGCCAGAAGCTGGAAAGAACCCAGATGACCCTCAACAGAGGAATGGATACAGAAAATGTGGCACATTTACAAAATGGAGTACTAATCAGCTATTAAAAAGAATGAATTTATGAAATTCCTAGGCAAATGGATAGACCTGGAGGCCATCACCATGAGTGAGGTAACCCAATCACAAAAGAACTCACACAATATGTACTCACTGATAAGTGGATATTAGCCCAGAAACTTAGAATACCCAAAATATAAGATACAATTTGCGAAACACATGAAACTCAAGAAGAACGAAGACCAAAGTGTGGACACTTTGCCCCTTCTTAGAATTGGGAACAAAACACCCATGGAAGGAGTTACAGACACAAAGGTTGGAGCTGAGGTGAAAGGATGGACCATCTAGAGACTGACATACCCGGGGATCCATCCCATAATCAGCCTCCAAACACTGACACCATTGCCTATACCAGCAAGATTTTGCTGAAAGGACCCTGATATAGCTGTCTCTTGTGAGACTATCCCGGGGCCTAGCAAACACATAAGTGGATGCTCACAGTCAACTATTGGATGGATCACAGGGCCCCCAATGGAGGAGCTAGAGAAAGTACCCGAGGAGCTGGGGGTATCTGCAACCCTATAAGTGGAACAACGATATGAACTAACCAGTAACCCCCGGAGTTCATGTCTCTAGCTACATATGTATCAGAAGATGGCCTATTCGGCCATCAGTGGAAAGAGAGCCCATTGGTCGTGCAAACTTTACATGCCCCAGTACAGGGTAACATCAGGGCTGAGAAGTGGGAGTGGGGGAGGGGAGGGGGGGGAGTGGGTCGGGGACCGTGTGGGGGACTGTTGGGATAGCATTGGGAATGTAAATGAAATAAATACCTAATAAAACTTAAAAAAAAGAAATGAACCCACACAACTATGGTCACTTGATCTTTGACAAGAGAGCTAAAACCATCCAGTGGAAAAAAGACAGCATTTTCAACAAATGGTGCTGGCACAACAGGTGGTTATCATGTAGAAGAATGAGAACTGATCCATTCTTATCTCCTTGTACAAAGTTTAAGTCAAATGGATCAAAGACCTCCACATAAAATCAGAGACACTTAATTTTATAGAGGAGAAAGTGGGGAAAAGCCTCGAAGATATGGGCATAGTGGAAAAAATTCCTGAACAGAACAGCAATGGCTTGTGCTGTAAGATCAAGTATCAACAAATGGCACCATATAAAATTGCAAAGATTCTGTAAGGTAAAAGACACTGTCAATAGGACAAAAAGGCCACCAACAGATTGGGAAAGGATTTTTACCAATCCTAAATCTGATAGGGGATTAATATACAATATATACAAAGAACTCAAGAAGCTGGACTCCAGAAATTCAAATAACCCAAAAAAATGGGGTACAGAGCTAAAAAAGAATTCTCAACTGAGGAATACCGAAGGTTTGAGATGCACTTGAAAAAATGTTCAGCATCTTTAACCATCAGGGAAATGCAAATAAAAACAACCCTGAGATTCTACCTCACACCAGTCAGAATGGCTAAGATAAAAAATTCGGGTGACCTCAGATGCTGGCGAGGATGTGGAGAAAGAGGAGCACTCCTCCTTTGCTCGTGGGATTGCAAGCTTTTACAACCACTCTGTAAATCAGTCTGGCAGTTTCTCAAAAAATTTAACATAGTAATATCTGAAGATTCAGTAATTCCTTTCCTGGGCATATACCCAGAGAAGGACACGTGCAGTAGTATGTTCCTGGCAGCCTTTTTTATAATGGCCAGAAGCTGGAAAGAATCCAGATGTCCCTCAACAGGGGAATGGATACAGAAAATATGGTACATTTACACAATGGAGTACTACTCAGCTATTAAAACAGTGGATTTATGAAATTCCTAAGCAAATGGATGGACCTGGAGGACATCATCCTGAGTGAGGTAACCCAATCACAAAGAAGTCACTTGAAATGCACTCACTGATAAGTGGATATTAGCCCAGAAACTTACAATACCCAATATACAATTTGCAAAAAAAAAAAAAAAAAAAAAAAAAAAAAAAAAAAAAAAAACACAAGAAAATCAAGAAGGAAAACAACGCATGGACACTTCATACTACCTTAGAATAGGGAACAAAATACCCATGGAAGGAGTTACAGAGACAAAGTTTGGAGCTAAGTCGAAAGGATGGACCATCCAGAGACTACCCCACCCAGGCATCCATTCCATAATTAGCCACCAAATGCAGACACTATTGCACATGCCAGCCAGATGTTGCTGAACAGACTCTGATATAGCTGTCTTGTGTGAGGATATGCCAGTGCCTGGCAAATACAGAAGTGGATTTTCACTGTCATCTATTGGATGGAACACAGGGTCCTAATGGAGGAGCTAGAGAAAGTATTCAAGGAGCAGAAGGGGTCTGCAACCCTATAGGTGGAACAACAATATGAACTAACCAGTATCCCCAGAGCTTGTTTCTCTAGCTTCATATGTAGCAGAAGATGGCCTAGTCAGCCATCACTGGGAAGAGAGGCCCGTTGGTCTTGCCAACTTTATATGCTGCAGTACAGGGGAGTGCCAGAGCCAAGAAATATGAGTGGATGGGTATGGGAGCAAGACGGGGAGGGGGAGGGTATAGGGGACTTTCAGGATAGCATTTGAAATGTAAATGAAAAAAATATGTAGTAAAAAAATTGAAAACAAACAAAAAACAAAGAAAAGGAATACACCTCACAAGGAAGTTGTACAAGGCATGAAATAGGACAAAAGGAGTTATAGAGAAATATGCAAATTAAAAAATATCAGTGGGTTTTGTGTGTGTGTGTGTGTGTGTGTGTGTGTGTGTGTGTGTGTTAGGTCAACATTAATTTAAACACACCAGATGCATGCCTGGTACCTGAAGAAACCATAGGAATGCAAATAAGTGCACAAAACAGTGGTTGGAAAAATGACTCATCTGTTAAAATCACCTGTTCTATGCAGATGACCAGGCACAAAACACCCACATCGTGGCTCACAATTTATGCACAGCTAAAGTTTCAGAGAATCAGTGCACACTTCCAGCCTCTGTAGGCAACAGAGGCATAAGTGAGAGAGAGGGCCAGAAGGGTCTAGCATGTTCTTGTAATCAAGGTCAGTACTAGGAAGGTGGAGACAGGAGGGTACCAGGGGATATAGGGGATCTGGATGCTCCCTTCTGATCTCTTAGGACAGAATAAACTCTTGTGGTGTGCTTATGTACATTCAGAAAGAGTCCACACACATTCATTGTTACGCATATGAATAAATACAAACCAAAATGGCATGCAAGAGCCTCTACTGTTGAAATAAAGTAGTGCCGTTTGCAGTGTTTCATATGTTTCACATTTGTTCAAGTTTTTCAAGTATGTAAGGGCTTAAAACCTAGAAATTGTCTTAAAGCCAGTAGTAGCTCATTCCCACCTTCTGAAAACTCCCTTTGAAGCGATGGTGCCTGGTACTCCATGTACGCATGAGCAGGATATATTCAGCCAATCAGCACAGACCTGATTTCTCCAGCTTGCATCACAAAGGGTCCTCAGAATCCTCAGTCCAGGAATCTCTGCTGACAACGGTTTTTTACCATTGAGGAGTTGAGCACGGAAGGGTGCAGTTGTGAAGGTGTTCACCTCTGAGATAACCTTTAAGTGATAATCGGCTCTGCTCAGGGTTGTTGGACAGTTAATCGAGGTATGACAGGGTGGGGCATATCAGGCCCAGGTGGCCACTAGGTGAGGGAATGCCTCATGATCGCCATTTCCTATGGCTTCTGATTGTTAACTGAAGGTGGAGGACCATATTCATGGCAGAGGATTGAACAGGTCAGGGCCTTAGAAGATTGTGAACCCTTGGAGGACACAATCATGGGGCCTTGGGATAGGATCAGAGAGCTGGCTGCAGGATTGTGGGTCGGGGGAGCATGGGGCTGTGAGTGAGGAGCCTTGGCGCTTGTCCTGTGTGCTGTAAGGAGCCTTAGGGTCCAACTTGGCGCTTGCCCTGTGTGCTGTCCCGGATCCAATTAAAACACACTGAGGATTCCTCCCTCTTCATTGTCTTCTCTACGGTGTGTTCCTTTGGTATAGACTGTATGGACATTGCAGAGAGGGGAGTGGCGTAGGAAGAATGAATGAAAAGAAGAAGAGGAGACATTACAAGAGATTAATAAGTAATCTGGGAAGGATTCTGAACAGGGATCCTCCTGTCTAATCGCCCATGTATTGGGATTAAAGACTTGGACCACCAAGTTCAGCTTTTTCTCTCAGTTTTAGTTCTGTAGGATGGGATCTTCCTTTGTAGCTCAGACTGGTCTGGCTTGGGCTGGCCTTTAACTTATAATCTTCAGATGTTTGAAATCCTCGGCTTCCCCCAATCCCAAATTTCTCCAATATAAGGATTTTCTGTGTGGGTAGTGGTGGTGAGTGTTTGTTGTAGACTGAGCATTGGGTCTTCTTGACATGAATATATAGTTACCATGTTCATCATCTTTCTGGATAGTACTATGAATTTACTTTAAAACTGAGATATACTGAAAATCAGAATTGCTGATGTTTTGTTTAAAAAGAATCTTTGGGAGATAGTACCAAAATTCAGATGCCTCAAAGTTTAAATGCAAACACATTTTGCTCATCATTTTTGGTGAGAAAGGGAGGACTCACGTATTAAAGGCTGGCCTGTTTTTGCCTTTTTTAAACTGAGAAATGACAGATTGTTAACTTGGGTTCTAAAGAAGGATTTAAAATAAGTAAGTTAAAGAAGATTTTAAAACAAAGTTGGGAGGGAGAGGGACATGATAAATGGGATACATGAAGGAAATTTTAAGGGGAAGCATATATATATATATATATATATATATATATATATATATATATATATATGTGTGTGTGTGTGTGTGTGTGTGTGTGTATACATATACACATACACACACACACATACACATGTACACGTGTGACCATATTGAATATGTATGCAAAACTCTCTGATAAAAACAAATTATTAAAAATATAAGTGTTAAAAAACAAAAGAAACAATCTTTCAATGAGCTAAGATAATTATATAATTATTTGACTTTTTGACATTTTTAACTATTTAAATGATACCTTTGGATTTAGATAACTACATTTTTTTCTTTTTTCCTTTTTATTTTTATTTTTTAACTAAGAAGACAACTGAGCGCTTAAGAGAAAAATGTCTATTAAGAAACTGTGGGTGATACCAAAGGATGGTTACTTATTACTTCTTGACTATGATTCAGATGAAGAAGAAGAGCAGGCTCATTCTGAAGGTATCCAGTCTTCAGTATTGATTGTGTCCTGAAGTTCATTAGACCTTTCCCAACTCACCTGCAATGGAAGAAGTCTTTTCTAAGTTTTCATATACTTCATTTCTAATTTTACCTATATCTATATATTCCTATACCTGAGTTTTAGCAGTGCATATACCTACTCTTGGCACTGTAGACATAATATGTTGAGAAACGATAACTTGCTATGATTTTACCCCAGAAAAAGACATGAACGTTGTTCCTATATGTTAGCAAAACATGAATTTATTTCATAATATCTGCAAATAAATTATTTCATTCCTTTTTTCTATTGTATATTTTCTTTATTTACATTTCAAATATTATCCCCTTTTCTATTTCCCCTCTGCAAATCCCCTCTCCTCTTACCTCTCCCCCTGCCCCCAACACACCCACCCCCAATTCCTGGCCCAGGCATTCCTTAATACTGGGGCATAGGACCTTTACAGTACCAAGGGTCTCTCCTCCCGTTGATGACATACTAGGCCATCCTCTCCTACATATGCAGCTGGAGCCATAAGTCCCACCATCTGTTTTATTTGATTGGTGCTTTAGTCCCAGGGAACTCTGGGGGTACTGGTTAGTTCATATTGTTCATCCTCCTATGGAGCAGCAAACCCCTTATGATCCTTGGGAACTTTCTCTAGCTCCATCATTGGGGACCCTGTGCTCAGTACAATGGATGTCTGTGAGCATTCACTTCTGTATTCGTCAGGCACTGACAGATCCTCTCAGGAGACAGCTATATCAGTCTCCTGTCCCCAAGCTCTCGTTGGCATCTGCCATAGTGTCTGGGTTTGTTGATTATTTATTGGATTGATCCCTGAGTGAGGCAGTCTCTGGATTCATTCAGTCTCAGCTGCAAACTTTGTCTCTATAACTCCTTCCATGGACATTTTGTTTCCCATTCTAAGAAGGAATGACGTATCCACACTTTGGTCTTCCTTCTTCTTGAGTTTCATGGGTTTTGCAGATTGTATCTTGGTTATTCTGAGCTTCTGGGATAATATCCACTTATCAGTGAATGCATATCATGTGTGTTCTTTTGTGATTGGGTTATCTCCCTTAGGAAGATATCATCCAGATCCATCCATTTGTCTAAGAATTTCATGAATTCATTGTTTTTAATAGCTGTGTAGTATTTCATTATGTAAATGTACCACATTTTCTGTATCCATTCCACTGAAGAGGGACATCTGGGTTGTTTTCAGCTTCTTGCTATTATAAATAAGGATGCTATGAACATAGTGAAGCATGTCATTATTACAAGTTGGAATATCTTCTGAGAATATGCCCAGGGAGGAGTATTGCTGGATCTTCCAGTAGAACTATGTCCAATTTTCTGAGGAAACACCAGACTGACTTCCAGAGTGGTTTTACCAGCTTGCAATCTCACCAGCAATGGAGGAGTGTTCCTATTTCACCACATTCTCGCCAGCATCTGCTGTCATCTGAGTTTTAGATCTGAGCCATTCTGACTGGTATGAGGTGGAATCTCAGGTTTATTTTGACATGCACTTCCCTGATAATTAAGGATGATGAACATTTTTAGGTGCTTCTCAGCCATTCGGTTTTCCTTAGTTGAGAATTCTTTGTTTATCTCTGTCCCCATTTTTTAATGGGGTTATTTGATTTTCTGGAGTCCAGATTCTTGAGCTCTTTATATATATTGGATATTAGTCCCCATCTGATTTAGGATTGGTAAAGATTTTTTTCCCATCTATTGGTTGCTGTTTTGTCCTATTGACAGTGTCCTTTGACTTATAGAAGCTTTGCAATTTTATAAGGTCACATTTGTCTATTCTTAATCTTACAGCACAAGCCATTGCTGTTCTGTTCAGGAATTTTTCCCTTGTGCCCATGTCTTCGAAGCTCTTCCCCACTTCCTCCTCTATAAGTTTCAGTGTCTCTGGTTTTATGTGGAGTTCCTTGATCTACCTAGACTTGAGCATTGTACAATGAGATGAAAATAGATCAATTTGCATTCTTCTACATGCTAACTGCCAATTGAGCCAGCACCATTTGTTGAAAATGTTGTCTTTTTTTCCACTGGATGGTTTTTGCTCCTTTGTCAATGATCAAGTGACAATAGGTGTGTGGGTTCATTTCTGTGTCTTCAGTTCTATTCCATTTATCTACCTGTCTATCAGTATACCTGTACCATGCAGTTTTTATCACAATTGCTCTATAGTACAGCTTGAGATCAGGCACGGTGATTCCAGGAGAGATTCTTTTATTGTTGAGAATAGTTTTTGTATCCTAGGTTTTGTTCTTATTCCAGATGAATTTGCAAATAGCCCTTTCTAACTCAGTTAAGAATTGTGTTGGAATTTTCGTGGGGATTGCATTAAATCTTTATATTGCTTTCGGCAAGATAGCCATTTTTACTACATTAATCCTGCCAATCAATGAGCATGGGAAATCTTTCCAACTTCTGAGATTTTCTTTGATTTTTCTTCAGAGACTTGACATTTTTATCATACAGATCCTTCTTTCACTTACTCAGTTAGAGTCACACCAACGTATTTTATATTATTTGTGACTATTGTGAAGGGTGTTGTTTCCCTAATTTCTATTTCATCCTGTTTATTCTTTTTGTAGAGAAAGGCCACCGATATGTTTGAGTTAATTTTGTATTCAGCTACTGCACTGAAGCTGTGTATCAGATTTAGGATTTCTCTGGTGTAATTTTTGGGGTCACTTATATATACTATCATATCTTCTGGAAATAGTGAGATTTTGCCTTCTACCTTTCCAATTTGTATTCATTTGTTCTCCTTTTGTTGTCTAATTGCTCTGACTAGGACTTCAAGTACTATGTTGAATAGGTAGGGAGAAAGTGGGCAGCCTTGTTTAGTCCCTGATTTTAGCGGGATTGCCTCCAGTTTCTCACCATTTAGTTTGATGTTGGCTACTGGTTTGCTGTCTACTGCTTTTATTATGTTTAGGTATAGGCTTTGAATTCCTGATCTATCCTGGACTTTTACTATGAATGGGTGCTGTATTTTGTCAAATGTTTTCTCAGCATCTAATGAAATGATCATGTGATTTTTGTCTTTGAGTTTGTTTCTATAGTGGATTAAGTTGATGGATTTCTGTATATTAAACCATCCCTCATCACAGGGATCAAGTGTACTTGATCATGATGGATGATCATTTTTATGTATTCTTGGATTCAGTTTGCAAGGCTTTTATTGAATATTTTTGCATCAATTTTCATAAGGGAAATTGGTCTGAAGTTTCCTTTCTTCATTGGATCTTTGTATGGTTTGAGTATAATTTTAATTCTGGCTTCATAGAACAAATTGAATAATGTTCCTTCTCTTTAGATTTTGCATAATGGTTTGAAGAGTATTGGTATTAGGTCTTCATGAAGATCTGATAGAATTCTTTACTAAACCCATCAGATCCTGGGCTTTTTTGTTTGGGAGACTATTAATGACTGCTTCTATTTCTTTAGGTGTTATGGGAGTATTTCTAGGGTTTATCTGATCCTGAATTATATTTGGTACCTGATATCTGTCTAGAAATGTGTCCATTTCATCCAGATTTTCCAGTTTTGTTGAGTATAGGTTTTTGTAGTAGGATCTGATGATTTTTTGGATATCCTAAGTTTCTGTTGTTATGTCTCCCTTTTCATTTCTGGTTTTGTTAATTAGGATGATGTCTCGGTTTCCTTTAGTGAGTCTGGCTAAGGGTTTACCTATCATGTTGATTTTCTCAAACAACCAGCTCCTGGTTTGGTTGATTCTTTGTATAGTTCCTTTGTTTCCAATTGGTTGATTTCATTCCTGAGTTTGATTGTTTCCTGCCTTCTATTCCTCTTGTGAGAATTTGCTTCCTTTTGTTCTAGAGCTTTTAGTTGTGCTGTCAAGCTGCTCCTGCATCCTCTATCCTGTTTCTTTTTAGAGGCATTCAGAGCTGTGAATTTTAGTCTTATTACTGTTTCCATTGTGTACCATATGTCTGGTTATGTTGTAGCTTCATTTTCATTAAACTCTAAAAAGTCTTTAATTTCCTTCTTTATTCCTTCCTTGACCAAGTTATCATTGAGTAGGTTGTTGTTCACCTTCCACATATATGTGGATTTTCTATTATTTATATTATTATGGAAGATCAGCATTAGTCTGTGGTGATCTGATAGGATGCATGGGATTATTTCAATATTTTTATATCTGTTGAGGCATGTTTTGTGACTGATTATATGGTCAGTTTTGGAGAAGGCCTCATGAGGTACTGAGAAGAAGGGATATCCTTTCGATTTAGGATACAGTGTTCTATAGATATCAACTAAATCCATTTGTTTCATAACTCCTGTTGGTTTCACTGTGTCTGTTTTTAGTTTTTGTTTCCAGGATGTGTCCATTAATGAGAGACGGGTTTGGAAGTCTTCCACTATTATAGTGTGCAGTGCAATGTGTATTTTGAGGTTTACTAAAGTTTCTTTTATGAATGTGGCTGCCCTTGCATTTGGAGCATAGATGTTCAGAATTGGGAGTTCCTCTTGGTAAATTTAATTTTGATGAATATGAAGTGTTCCTCCTTGTCTTTTTTGATAACTTTGGGTTGAAAGTCAATTTTATTTGATATTAGAATGCCTACTCCAGCCTGTTTCTTGTGACCATCTGCTTGGAAAATTGTTTTCTAGACTTTTACTCTGAGGTAATATCTGTCTTTGTCTGTGAGGTTTGTTTCTTATATGAAACAAAATGCTGGGTCATGCTTACACATTAAGTCTTTTAGTCTATGTCTTTTTATTGTGGATTTGAGTCCACTGATATTAAGAGATATTAAGAAAAAGTCGTTGTTGGTTCCTGTTATATTTGTTTTTAGAAATGGAATTTTGTTCATGTGGCCATCTTCTTTTAGTTTTGCTGCAAGATTACTTTCTTGCTTTTTCTAGAATGTAATTTCCCTCCTTGTTTTGGTGTTTTCCCTTCATTATCCTTTGAAGGGCATGATTTGTTGGAAGATATTGTGTAATTTTGGTTTTGTCATAGAATACCTTGGTTTCACCATCTATGGTAAAAGAGTTTTACTGTTTATAGTAGCCTTGGCTGGCATTTGTGCTCTCTTAGGGTCTGTATGTCAACTGTCCTGGATCATCTGGCTTTCATAGTCTCTGGGGAGAAGTTAGGTGAAATTCTGATAGGTCTGCCTTTATATGTTACTTGAACTGTTTTCCCTTACTGCTTTTAATATTCTCTTTTTTGTGTGCATTTGGTGTTTTGATTATTATGTGATGGCAGGAATGTCTTTTGTGGTCTAAAGTATTTGGGGATCTGTAGGCTTCTTTTATGTTCATGGGCATCTCTTTCTTTAGGTTAGGGAAGTTTTCTTCTATAATTTTGTTGAAGATATTCACTGGCCCTTTAAGTCTGAAATCTTACTTCTCATCTATACCTATTATCCTTAAGTTTTGTTTTCTCCTTGTATCCTCAATAACCTTGATGTAATTATTTCATTTATAAAACTGTTTGAAAAACTCACGTGGGCAGTTTTTCCAGAGAAATGCAAATTGAAAATACTTTATTAACTATTACTTATATAGCATACTTTCAAATGTTTCCATTTTCTATTGTCAATATAGTAAAGAGGCCAGCATTTGGCAAACATGAGAATATGCCGCCTCACGTAGAAGCAGATGAAGATATAAGGTAATATTTTCAATTTTTCCCAGTTCAATAGAGTACTTCAAAAGTAGTGTTTGTGATCCCTTCACTGGAGGAGTAGATTCAGGAAAATCAACAATTCATGGTCAGATGCAGCTATATATTGAGTTCAAGCCCAGCTTGGGGTCCTTAAGTCCTTGTCATCACAAACACATAGCAACTAGGACAATATACCCACCTGCATGGGATCTTCCCAGATATACACACAAACAAAAGGAGAAACATAATAAAAATAAGAGGGGGACCATCTGGGAAGAAGAAGGGTCTCAGCAAGTGTGGGAGAGTTATGAATAAACTACTGTGTGTTGTAAATGTATGAATTGTTAAAAGTAAATAATTCAGGTTCACTTTGGTTGTCTGCCATGTATTTTATATGCAAATGACATTTGTTCCAAACCAAACATTATATATTTATTCTAAATAATTAAAAGAAGTTCCTGTGTAAAGTTTTTTGTGTGCTAGGCAAATGCTCTACCAGTCCACTATATTTCTAGCTTTAAAATTTTATTGTCCTTTCTTCACAGAGATGAACAAGACAGTATGTTGGATAAATCTGGAGGTAGGTGTTTTTGGAGATATTTGCCTGTTGTTTGAAGAGGACATAAGATGGCATCAGATCTCTATAAACCCTACAGCATAAGAGGATAATTTTAGGTTTCACAGTAATTGTAGTTTTCTTTAAAACACATACAGATGACTACTCACCCAACATTCAGAAACAAAGATTAGCTGAAGGTGTACCTCAGTGGTACAGCACCATGTAATAGCTATGAGTTTCATCTTCAGTGGTGAAAAAACAAAACAAAACCCAACCAACACACGAAATTAACAAAACACCCACCAAACAAACAAAACACAGCAATAAGCCTAGCAAATGAAATGTTAGTTTTCCCAGTTTGCCCAATTAACTGTAAAGTGAGCAAGAAATGCAATTGGCTATTATAAGGAAACAAACAAAACCAGCATTAAGCATTTTAGGAACCTAAATTTAGGCATGATTAGAGAAATACACCCCCCCCCCCAAAAAAAAAGACAGTGGCTACAGCAACATAACAAACCTTGCAGAGTGGCTAGAATTATGGCTCACTTGGTAAAGTGCTTTCCTTGAAAATATATGGACTTAAGGTGGGGACCTAGAATCCACTTTAAAAATGCAGGCTGCAGTCCAGTGCTGAGTAGGTAGAGATAGCTAGCTGGCTAGCCAGGCTAGTGACGTTGGTGAGCTGCAGATTCAGAGACACCCTGTCTCTGAAGATTTAAGTTGGATCAGGCAGTGGTGGCGCATGCCTTTAATCCCAGCGTTTGGGAGGCAGAAGCAGGGGATTTCTATGTTTGAGGCAACCCTGGTCTACAGGTTGAGTTCTAGGTCAACCAGGGCTATACGGAGAAACCCTGTCTGGAAAAACAAACAAACAAAAAATGTAAGTTGGAATATGATTGAGAATAAAGCCTTCTTCTGCACACATATACTGAAATGTATACACATCATTTTTGCTGAATCTCTTTTTATGATTTACAGAATCCTTTAAAATTATGTTTTTTTTCTTTTTCTGGAAATAGACAATATTAGGAAAGTGTCATATTTCTATAATCTCCACTGTATATTAAAAATAAACATCTATCGAGAGAAATGATCCAGCATACCTTAAAACACACACAGGACAGGGATGGAAAGATAGCTTTCAAATTAAGACCACTTGTTGCTCGAAAACCAAGGTTTAGTTCCTAGGACCCATATAATGGCTCACAACCATTTGTAATTCTAGATCCAGGGGAATTGGCATCCTATTCTAGTTTCTATGAGCACCAGACATGCATGTTGAACAAATACAAACATGCAAAAGCACGTTAGTTAAATAAATAAAACAAATCCGAAATACACATAACAGCCCCTTCAACTGAAACAAAGTAGGAGAGTCTTCTTTAGGGTTCATTTTATTTTAAGTTTCAAGTTAGTATTGCAAACTTGGAAAATGGAAAACTTCTGGGTAGTAGTGGCAGCTAAAATACTATCTCTTATTTGCTGCTTGGATGACAGATGACTGATAGAGCCTCTCTCACTTTAGTAAGCATGTGCAAACACGGCCAATCAGCAAGGGGCTTGGCTGAGATTGTTTTCCAGCTGCCCAATCCCTGTTACCCAGTATGCTTTGTGGTGGCCACGAAGCTGAGTTCTTGAGGAAGGGAAGTTTCTTGAGGAAGCATGGTAGGGGGAAGTCTCTGTGGAGGTAGTCAGTGACCTGTTAAAAGATGGTTAATAATGGTTCAGGTGGGGGTCCGGGTGGGGTGAAGGTGGCGGGGCGGAGGTGTTACTTCCAGAGTAAGGAGAGGAGGTGACCCTCCCTGGACTCCGGATAGCACTGCTGCTGGGTTCACAATCGACTTTACCCACTTAGACCTCTGCGGTGAAAAACGGAGAACTTCACTAAGGGCAGGAGTTTGAAAAGCCTAGCATCTAGCAGAAAGCAGGAAGGCCATGGAATTGGAGACCCTGAAAGTCTTCCTTGGGCCTGGGGATGTGAAGTGTGAGTAAACTGGAGGTCAGTTAGTGGCAGAAACAGACTAGAACCTTTTCTGTGCTGCTGCTACCCGACAGAAATTCATTAAAAACAAACTGAAGACGAGTCTTCATTTTCTTCTACCTGGTGTTGAAAGGCCAGATTGCCGAAATTTGTATATATATAGGATCCAAACGGCCTCAAAATCCCGAGGCTCCTCTCAGCCTCTGAAGTGCTGGAACTTCAGACATACTTCAGGCCAGGCTGTGTTTATTTATGTGTTGTTTTGGTTTAGGGAAGTAAGCTCTAACTCTGTATCTCAGGAGTGTCTGAAACCTCATGTGCAGCTTGAACTGGCCTCGAAACTGAAGTCCTCAGCCTTACAAATGTACTGGGACCTGAGGAAACATACTTGTTTTATTTTTTACTTTTAAAATTTGTGGGGGTTTTTCATAGTTGAAGATTGAACCCAGAGCTTCTTGCTGTAGCAGTGAAATATATGTCCAGCCAGACAGAACTTTATAATTTAGATTTGTATTTCGATGAAAAAGATTGAGGAGCTTGGTTGTGATAATAGCAACTATGATTTTATTTGGAGATTGAGATGCAGACACATTTGCTCTAACTTATCAAAAACCTTGCAGGAATGGGACCAACATGCAGATCCTCCTATGTTTAGATATAAACCCACATGAAGTCACAGTTAAAGCCATCATAGTGTGTGTGTGTGTGTGTGTGTGTGTGTGTGTGTGTGTCTGTGTGTGTGTGTGTGTAAAAGAGAAAGAGAGAGAGAGAGAGAGAGAGAGAGAGAGAGAGAGAGAGAGAGAGAGAGAGAGAGTTTTAAACTAAAAAATAACAAACCTCTATTCTTTTATAGTAAGGAAGACCAAGATACTTTATTCAACTTAAATAATTCTTTTTAAAAATGTGTACATATTAAAGTTAAGGTTATTAATGGCTATCTTTGAAGCCAACTATTGTGTTCCATGTTTAAATACTAAAGTCTTTAGTATTAAATCAGAGGGTAATAGAAATATGGTTTTATCTTTAAACTCTTCATGCAATTATGAAGTGCTGTTTTTGTAAAAATCATTCCTTAATGTTATTTTATATTTCAATTTTATTAGTTTAAGTGATTTTTTATTCAAAAGGCTTGAGAAAATTTCTTTTTTTATTTTAAATCAGAAAACGTAAGTTTCTCAGAGGAATGGCAGCGTTTTGCACGTTCTGTAGAGACACCAATGGAAAACTGGAATTTGTTAAGTGGTGAACAGCAAGTTAGGAATGCTTCAGAATTGGACCTTATGGAAGGTACCAGATATTTAATGATGGGCATTGATGTTACACTTCCTTTTTTTCTCAGTTGTTCTTCTTAGGCTTGTAAAGGAGATCAAAAATCTCATATTGTATCTCTCGTCTTTAATCACAACATATAAATAAATAGCTTAAAACATATTTTTAGATGACAATTAGACATTACTTGATTTTGTTTAACTTCTAGGCAAATAATAGATCTGCTTTAAAACCTAATGTTGGCACTATGCCTGAATGATCACAAAGTATTTCATTAAAATTTGCAAAATAACATAATTGTTTTAATATCTTGTTTTATTACGAACCCAGTACAGAATCCAGTAACTCATGATGATGGGAATGCAAATCCTGAAGAAGTAGTTGGAGATACACGGTAATATGTTCAAACTTACTATTTCCTTCTTAGTGTAAGTACTTCCAGAAAAGTTTAATTGATTGTATAGCAAGTAATGTATATTAATAATTGAAATATGATATATACTATAAACAATATTTCTATAAGATTAATCCTTAATTTGAATGGTTTTCTTGGAGGCTGTAATGTTGTGGGTCAAACTCTCATCGTCCTGCTTGTAGGACAAAAGCTGAGCAATCAAACAGTATCCCCAGCATCCTTACTTTGTAAAGCTTTAATTACTTCACAGATCTCCAGTACAAAATATACTGGGAAATTTTGAAGGTACATTTTTGGATATATAATTTGTTTAAAACTATATAGTATTAACATAATTTATATATTAGATAATATTGATTAATATACTATATGACATCTTAATGACTTATTTATATGTAGTATTTTGTGAATATTTTTATTTTAATTTAATTTATTTATTATGTGATAATATCTTTATTTACATTTCAAATAATAGCCCTTTCCTGGTTTCACCCCAGAAACTCCCTATTCCATTACCCCTCCCTGTGATACTATGAGGGTGTTCGCCCACCCACCCACTCCCACTTCCCCACCCTCGCATGTGCATACACTGGGGCATTGAACCTTCACAGGACCAAGGACCTCTCCTCCCACTGATGTCTGACAAGGCCATCTTCTGCTATATATGCACTGGAGCCATGATACCCCCTCTTTTGTTGATGGCTTAGTCCCTGGGTGCTCTGGGAGGTCTGGTTCATTCATATTGTTGTTCTTCCTATAAGGTTGCAAACCCCTTCAAATCCTTCAGTCCTTCCTCTAACTCCTCCACTGGGAACCCTATGATCAGTCTGATGGTTGGCTGTGAGCATCAGCCTCTGTTCTTGCCAAGCTCTGAAAGAGCCTCTCAGGAGAAAGTCATATTAGGCTCCTGTCAGCAAGCACTTGTTGGCATCCACAATCGTGACTGGGTTTGGTGTCTGCATATGGGATGGATACACAGTTTGGGCAGACTCTAGATGGTCATTCCTTCAGTCTCTGCTCTGTACTTTATCTCCATGTTTCCTCCCAGGAGTATTTTGTTCCCCATTCTAAGAAGGACTGAAACACGCACACTTTTGTCTTCCTTCTTCTTGAGCTTCATGTGGTCTGTGGATTACATTTTGGGTATTCTGAGCTTTTAGACTAATATCCACTTATCAGTGAGTGCATACCATGTTTGTTCTATTGGGATTGGGTTACCTCACACAGGATTATATATTTTAGATCCATCCATTTGCCTGTGAATTTCATGAAGTACTTGTATCTGTACCATTACCATACATTTTTATCATTATTTCTCTATAATACAGCTTGAGGTCGGGAATGATTCCCCCTGAAGTTCTTTTATTGTTGAGAATAGTTTTTTGATATACTGGATTTCTATTATTCCAAATGATTTTTCAAATTACTCTTTCTATTTCTATGAAGAATTGAGTTTAAATTTTGATGGAGATTGCATTGAATCTGTTGATTGCTTTTGGCAAGATGGCCATTTTTACTAAATTAATTGTGCCAATCTATGAGCATGGGAGATCTTTCCATCTTTTGAGATTTTCAATTTCTTTCTTCAGGGACTTGAAGTTCTTATCATACAGATCTTTCACTTGCTTGGTTCGAGTCACACCAAGGTATTATAATTTGTGACTATTGTGAAGGGTGTTGTATCCATAATTTCTTTTTCAGCCTGTTTATCCTTTGAGTAGAGGAAAGCTACTGATTTGCTTGAGTTAATTTTACATCCAACCACTTTGCTGAATTTGTTTATCAGGTTTAGGAGTTCTCTGTTGGAATTTTGGGGGTCACTTACATATACTATCATATCATCTGCAAATAGTGATATTTTGAATTCTTCCTTTCCAATTTTTATCCCTTTGACCTCTTTTTGTTATATAGTTGCTATGGATATAACTTCTAGTACTATAAAATTCTACTATATTATATACTACTGTGAATAGGTAGGAAGAGAGTGGTCTTGTCTTGTCTGATATTAGTGGGATTGCATCAAGTTTCTCTCCATTTAATTTGATGTTGGATACTGGTTTGCTCTATATTGCTTTTACTATGTTTAGGTATGGGCCTTGACTTGATCTTTCCAAGAATTTTATCATGAAGAGTTATTGAATTTTTGCAAATGATTTCTCAGCATCTAATGAGATAATACTGTTTTTTTTTCCTCAAGATTTTTTACATAGTGGATTACGCTGATGGATTCCCATATATTGAACCATCCCTGTATCCCTGGGATGAAGAACACTTGATCATGAAGGATGATCATATTAACATGTTCTTGGATTAGGTTTACCAGAATTTTATTGAGTATTTTTGCATCAATATTCATAAGTGAAACTGGTCTCAAGTTCCCTTTCTTCATTTGGGTCTTTGTATGTTTTGGGTATAAGTGTAATTGTGGCTTCATAGAAAATTGAATAGTGTTCCTTCTCTTTTGATTTTGCATAAAAGTTTGAAGAGTATTGGTATTAGGTCTTCCTTGAAGGTCTGATAGAATTCTGTACTAAACCCATCTGATCCTGGGCTTTTATTTTTTGTGAGGGGGTTGGGAGCCTATTAGTGACTGCTTCTATTTCTTTAGGGGTTATAGGAGTGTTTACAGGGTCTATTTGATCCTGATTTAAATTGGTACCTGATATCTGTCTAGACAGTTGTCCATTTCATCCAAATTTTCCAGTTTTGTTAAGTATAGGCTCTTATAGTAGGATCTGATGATTTTGGGGGGGGGGGTTCCTAAGTTTCTGTTGTTATGTCTCTCTTTTCATTTCTGGTTTTGTTAATTTGGATACTGACTCTGTGCCCTCTCTTTAGTCTGCCTAAGGGTTTATCTATTTTGTTGATTTTCTCAAAGAACCAGCTCCTGGTTTGGTTGATTCTTTGTATAGTTCTTTTTGTTTCCACTTGTTTGATTTCAGCCCTGAGTTTGATTATTTCCTGCCTTCTACTCCTCTTGGGTGAATTTGATTCCTTTCGTTCTAGAGCTTTTAACTGTGCTGCCAGGCTGCTAGTGTATGTTCTCTCCAGTTTCTTTTTTGGAGGCACTCAGAGGTATTAGTTTTTCTCTTAGGAATGCTTTCATTGTGTCCCATAAGTTTGGATATGTTGTAGCTTCATTTTCATTAAACTCTAAAAGTCTTTAATTTCTTCCATGACCGAGTTATCGTTGATTAGACTGTTGTTCACCTACCACGTGTATATATATGGGTTTTCTATTATTTATATTTTTATTGTTATTATTATTATTATTATTATTTGGGGGGTTAAGACAGGGTTTTTCTGTGTATCCGTGGCTGTCCTGGAACTCACTTTGTAGACCAGGCTGGACTTGAACTCAGAAATCCACCTGCCTCAGTGTCCCGAGTGCTGGGATTAACGGCATGTGCCCCCATGCCTGGCTTATTTCTATTATTATTGAAGATAAGCCTTAGTCCGTGGTGACTTGATAGGATGCATGGGATTATTTAAATATTTTATATCTGTTGAAGCCTGTTTTGTGACCCATTATATGGTCAGTATTGGAGAAGGCATCATGAGGTGTTGAGAAGAAGGCACATTCTTTTGTTTTATGATAAAATGTTCTATGATATCTATAGATATAGATATCTGTTAAAACCATTTGTTTCATAACTTCTGTTAGTTTCACAGTGTCTCTGTTTTGTTACTGTTTCCAGGATCTGTCCGTTGCTGAGAGTGGGGTGTTGAAGTTTCCCACTATTATTATGTAGGGTACAATATATACTTTGAGCTTTAGTAAAGTTTCATTTATGAATTTGGTTGCCCTTGCATTTGGAGCATGGATGTTCAGAATTGTGAGTTCATCTTTGTTGATTCACCCTTTGACAAGTATAGTGACAGTCCTTATCTTTAAAAAACAAAAACAAAAACAAAAACAAAACAATAACAAAAAAAACAATAACAAAAACCTTTTGGTTGTAAGTTGATTTTATTCCATAGTAGAATGGCTATTCCATCTTGTTTCCTGGAAATATTTGCTTGCAAAGTTTTTTCCAGACTTTTCCTCTGAGGTAGTGTCTGTCTTTGTCACTAAGGAGGGTTTCCTGTATGCAGCAAAATCCTGGGTTCTGTTTATGTATCCAGTCTATTACTCTATGTCTTTTATTGGGGAATTGAATCCATTGCTAAGAAGAAATATTAAAGACCAGTGACTGTTGGTTGTTTCCTGTTACTTTTGTTGTTTGAGGTGGAATTATGTTTATATTGCTATCTTCTTTGGGGTTTCTTGAAAGAAGATTTCTTTCTTGATTTTTGTATGGTGTAGTGTTTCCCTCCTTGTGTTGTAGTTCTCCATCTATTTTTTTGAAGGTTTGGATTCGTGGAAAGATATTGTGTGAATTTGATTTTATCATGGAATACTTTGGTTTCTCCATCTACGGTAATTGATAGTTTTGCTGGGTATAGTAGCCTGGGCTGGCATTTGTGTTCTCTCAGAGTCTATATAACATCTGTCCAGAATCTTCTGGCTTTTATAGTCTCTGGTGAGAAGTCTGGTGTATTTCTAACAGGTCTGCCTTTTTATGTTATTTGACTTTTTTCCCTTACTGCTTTTAATATTTTATCTTTAGTGCATTTGTTGTTCTGATTATTATGTGTCGGCAGGAATTTCTTTTCTGGTCCAGTTTATTTGGAGTTCTGTAGGCTTCTTGTATGTTCATGTGCATCTTTCTTTAGGTTTGGGAAGTTTTCTTCTATAATTTTGTTGAAGATATTTGCTGGCCCTTTGACTTGGGAATCTTCTCTCTCTTCTATACCTATTTTCCTTAGGTTTTGTTTTCTTATTGTGTCCTGGATTTCCTGGATGTTTAGGGTTAGGAGATTTTTGCATTTTGCATTTTCGTTCACTGTTGTGTCAATGTTTTCTATGGTATCTTCTGTACCTGAGATTCTCTATTCTATCTCTTGTATTCTGTTGGAGATGCTTGCATGTATGTCTCCTTGGTTTTCTTTCTCCAGGTTCATCTCTCTTTGTGAGTTTTTATTCTGTATTTCCATTTTTAGATCTAGATGGTATTTGTTCAATTCCTTCACCTGTTTGATTGTGTTTTCTTTAACTCTTTAAGGGATTTTTGTGTTTCCTCTTTAAGGGCTTCTAGCTGTTTTCCTGTATTTCTTTAATGGAACTATTTTTGTTCTTAAAGACCTCTATCATCATCATGAGATGTGATTTTGAATCTGAATCTTTCTTTTCCAATATGTTGAGGTATTCAAGACTTGCTCTGGTGGCCAAACTGGGTTATGATGATGCCGACTAGTCTTGGTTGCTATTGCTTATATTCTTGCACTTACCTCATGCCATCTCATTTTCTTTGGTGCTACCTTCCCTTGCTGTCTCTGTCTGGAGCCTGTCCCTCCTGTAATCCTAGTTGTGTCAGAACTCATAGGAGTCCAGCTGTCTCTGAGATCTTGGGATCCTGGGATCCTGATATTTTGGGGGTGTCTGAGCTCCTGGAAGTCATGCTGCCTCTTGGATCTTGAAATCCTGGTGTGACCAATCTCCTGAGATCCTGCTGTGTCAGAGCTCCTGGGGGTTAAACGTTTTCTTGGTGTTGCAAGATTTGGTGGGGTGCCAGAGCCCTAGGTTTTCTCTAGACACAGTTGCATACTGCAAGGAACCTGTGCCTCTGGCCGGGAGGATGATTTTGTTTCCCTGGTTCTTGTGGGGGTCCCAGATACACAGGTTGTTGGGAAAGATGTTGTGCCCTCAGCTGTGCTCTTCTGTCAGAACTCCAGTGTTCCTGGGTGTGTCTGATCTCCTGGGAGTCGAGCTTCCTCTGTGATCCTGTGATCTTGGGCATTTCAGAATACCTGGGAGTCATGCTCCCTATGGGTGTTTTAAGAGTGGGTGCAGAGCCAGTACCCCAGGTCTGATCCAAGTGCATTTTCAGACCAGAAGGAATCCATGCCACTGGCAAGGCAGGAGTTCCTGTGTCCCTGGATCCTTAGGGACTCAGTTACTCCTGATGTTGGGGCCATTCCTGTGATCCTGGTAGTGTTAGAGCACCTGGGATTTGAGCTTACTAGGGGTATTGTGGGACTAGGTCAGCACCCAAGATCTACTCATGACACGGACTCTTGCAAATATTTTTGATTTAGCATCATGGACTTATTTTTGCCTGTGGTACAGAAGTGAAAATGGTGCTTTTTCAACAGGTGTGACATTAATTAAACTTAATTTTAATTTTTTCGTATATTTGTGTCTGTGGTGCATATATACACATGTGGAGGGCAGAGGAGGATGTTGGGTTTTGCTCTATTTCTTTCCACCTTATTCCCGTAAGACCTGCTCTTTCACTGAACATGTAGCTAGATAAGCAGCCAGCAAGTCCTAGCAATTCTCACTCTGCCTACCACAGTGCTGCTATTGTAGAAGCAACCATCCATGGTTAGTTTTCCAAATGGGTACTAGAATCAAACTTGCGAACGTCCTCCTTTCACAGTAAATCCTATTTATTACTGAGGCATTTTCATAACTGCATTGAAGGGATTTTTAGAGGAAAAAAATGATGTAAACTTTTCTACATTCCATGTATTCAAAGCTAAGTGATATGTATACAAAATTCTGTACATGCAACAGTATTTCGTTGACCCAGTATTAATTTTATATTAAGTCAGTTTCTTTTCTAAAACTCCTCTGTGCTTTTCTTTATATGACACAATGGAAAAATGAATTCTTTAATATAACCCTTATTACTTATTTTTTTAAATTTTATTTTATGGGTATGTTTGTTTTGCTTGATTGTGTGTATGTACACAGCTTGTATGTCTTGTACCTGAGGAGGCCAGATGAAGGCATTGAATTCCCTGGAACTGGAGTTATAGGTTGTGAGCAACCTTGTGGATGCTGGGAATCCATTCTCACATCTCTGGAAGGGAACCAGTGCTCATAACTGATGAATCATCTCACCAAACCCCTCACTGGTTTTTATAAAATGAATTATGTAACTGAAAGTGAAAGACAAATTTACTAACCAGTGAGGGAATGAAACTCAGATCCCAAAGAATCTATTTTAAATTATATGTAATTGAATGTTGCATGAGCTTTCTTTGAGGATAATAATTTGTCTTTGATATATAGTCTCACTATGTATGTCAGGCTGGCTGGAATTTTCCTATGTAACCTATGTTGTCCTTTACACTGGAAATCTCCTGCTAAGCTTCCTAGACTAGGATCATAGACCCAAAACGTCTTACATGGCTTAAGAAACAAAGCTCTTAATACCTATTTTTCAGACATATTTGTGTATTAGTGTTTTGCTTACAGGTATATATGTGCACCACATATGTGCCTGTTTCCCATAGATATAAGATGATTATTTCAGACACCTTGGACCTGGAGTCACATAAAGAGAAAACACATGGAAACTTATATCAAAGATTCTTTCAAAAAAAAGCAACCAGAAATTAGAATGACTTTGGCAAACAAACAAATGGGAGAGGTAGAGTTGTTAGGTTTGTAGGGTCACATTTGTATCATTTTAAAAATTATATGTGGCTGAAGTTAAAAAAAAACATTACTGAACTTTTAGTAAAAATGTGCGTCTTTGATTTTGTCTAAGCAGTTAACCCTATAACTTCATGCCTTCAAGGAAACTAAATCTAAATCTTAGAAATCTGTGAAAATTTTTATTTTCTACTTTAAGTACCTGTTAATGAGATTTTAAAATTTGGTTTACATTCATTGTGGAAACACAGAAGTCTTGCACAAAATCTTAGAAATGTAATTTGTTGTTTATTATGTTTAACAATATGGAAAAAATCAATTACATATGCAGACAATTTGTATATTTTAATTGACTTATGTTTTGCACTAAGTCTTAACTGAATCAATATAGCAAAATAAATTAGACATTATATTTGATAGAAAATAATGAAAAAATACTTTGAAATACAATTAATTTTCTAAAATAAGATATATATGTATTAAAACTACTTTAATTTTTGAAAAGCTAAAACATAAAAGAAGACTTCTCTGATAATCTTTCAGGGAAAAAAAACTATAATGATTTCCCATTAGATAATATTTTACTGCTGTTTTTCTTTTTATAGTATGAAATGGTCAATTTAATTTGTTTTGAGTGTTCTTTTTCATATTGGTATGAAATGTGACTGCTTTTATTACTGTGCTTTACAGAAAGAAGATCAACAACAAATTGTGTGAGCAGAAGTTTGATATGGATATACAGAAATTCAATGAAGAACAAGAAAAATCAGTGGTTGGTATCATAACTAACTTTATAATTAACCTAGAATAACTAAGTATCAAGTAGGAATGGAGAAACTAGCCTTGTGTTGGGCACATGAAACGAAGTTAAGTTTCATTATCTATCTATCCTTGGTTCTGTTCTAGTCCTACTGAATTGTAAAGCAGAGAAGTATGATCACATACTATATCAATGAAAACCACTAGGTATTTTCTGGTAGACCCGATTATAAATTTTCAAGAGGCAGACTTTTGCTGAAAGATGAAGAGAGGATTACCAGTTTCTACAAAAGTAAGCACACTATGTCAGCCTCAGGTACAGTTGAAAGGAGAGAGAAAGCTTACTTACTGGTGTCATCTGGACTCTGTTGTTAATATTCGAAAGCCAACTCAAACTGGCAAATCAGTTCTTACAATCCTAAACTTAGTACAAATTTTGTAACAACAGTGGATAGAAACAACCTTTCTCAACAGCCCTGGCAGAATATTCCTGTGGAAGAATATCACCAAACTATTTTAGATCATCTCTCCATTACTGTACCAATGACTGTAGTCAGCACATAGTTTCCAAGTAATATCTGAGATGATGACCATATTAACTATTTTTTATTTGATTGGTTAATAGTTTGAGAAGTATTCAATTTGAAATGAACAGGAGATCCATTCCTGCCTGGGAAGGCATTGAGGAAGCCGCCATTATGAGTCAGTTCTGGAAAGAGATAGGGACTAAAGATAAAAAGTAAATGAATACTCCAATTGAAGGCAATTTTTAAACCTTGAACCCTGGATGAAATTTCAAGGGGGAGTAATCATCCATGTATATGAGGAGTCTAAAGACGGACTCCCAGAGTACTTCAATATTTGTAATTCTGCATGAGGTAGGGGTAGGGGGGTGAGAGTGAACCAGTAAGGGAAGAGAAAAATTGGTACAAATAAAACTACCATGAGTGAAGGAAAACATTTAAGGAAGAAAAGTTCACTAACTTTGTCATATGCTGCTAATGGGCCAAATAAAATAGATTTGCAGGGCTGGAAGATGGTTTATTTGGTAATCTTTCTCACTGTAGGCATGGAGACTCGAGTTTATATTCCCTGAGTAAGCATGCACGCACACACCTCCACCACCACCACTACCACCAACACCACCAACAACAAAACAAACTAGCAAAACTAAAAACAAACCACCACAACAATAAAAGTTGGTGTGGTGGTGAGCATTTTAGAACCACCAAACTCAGATTTAGTTCAGAGATAAGAAGATTCCCAGAGCTTCCTGGCCACCAGTTGTAGCCTAATGGATGAGCTCTAGGTTCATTGAGACCCTGTCTCCCAAACAGTGGGATGCAACCAAAGAAGACACCCAATATTAATCCTTTGTCTCCATATGTATGCACGTGTACATTTTTTAAAGGGAGACTTCACAAAGTGCAGGTCATTGTACTTAATCAGGATGATTTGAGTGGAAATGTGAGGTACAAAACTGATCACAGTGAATAAAGGACAAAATAGGAATCTAGTAGCACAATGAGAAAAGGTGGAAACGGCTTGTCTTAATTTTTTTAAATGCAAATTACCATGGTTGTCTGCCAACATAAAGAATACGAAGAGAAATTTATATTACTTCTTCCATGTGTTACTTGAGATTGGAACCTAGAGAAAACAAATCTACCACTAAACTTTGTCCCCAGACATCTTTTTACACTTTATTTCGAGGCAGGGTATCTTTAAGTGATCAAGACTATTCATGATCTTGTGATCATTCTAACTCAAACTTTATAAAAGTTAGTTTTATAGGCATTACACTGACAGCCAGCTAAAGTCATGAATTTAAAATAACAGTTACAATTGCTGAAACTCTTGACAATAGTTGAGAAAAGTGAAGATGTTGGACTTAGTAAAGAATAAGTATAAGGCATCCTTAAGAAAGGAAGAGAAAGTAGAAGACATGGCACATACACCTTAGGTGGGGACTAGATACAGAGATGAGGTAGTGAACCACCTCCTGGGATTACTTCTGCTAGTTAGAAAAAGGAGGCCACCATATGGTAAAAGCATTAACACTAGCTAGAGTTAAGCTTACAGGGCTAGGATTTTACCAAGTTCATGTTTACATGGTGCATGCCTATAAACTTAAGTACTTGAGAGGCTAAGGCCAGTCTCTGCAGCATGGCAAACAATTTCTCATAAAAAAAAAGTTTTATTAACCCACAATTGGTAGTATAATTGTATTTCATGTTACTTAAAAATATAAGTATATTTAGTCATAATAGTTGTTAAAATGTTAAATCACTTGGAAAACTATTCCTTTTACTTTTCATATGGAATTATTTTTGCTCACGTAAACATTTTAGTATTGGAAATACATTAAGTGGTTGGTTGTTAGCCTAGCATTCATGCTGCATGGCAGTAACAACAAAAATGAACAGAATTGTTACAGTAATGTTTTCCTTTTACATTTGTAGAACAATTATCAAAAAGAACAACAAGCATTAAAACTGTCCGAATGTAGTCAGAGTCCGACCATGGAAGCAATTGAAGACATGCATGAGAAGTCCATGGAGGTATGTTGCACATGGTCCATAAAATGTTCTTAGGAAACGAAATATGTTTTAGGAATCAAAAAGTTTAACTACTTGCTATTTTGAATTATTTCTTGCTGAAGTGACTGATATTATCTGTAAAATCCTAATGACTTTGTAGGAATTATTCAAGACATGAAATGATAAATTGGGAATTTGACCTCAGATGTACCTCATAGTTTATTAACACTATAATTATCCTGCTTAACTAAACATAGCACATCTATACATCATTTGCACAGAATCTTTCATATTTGTATCCTTGGGAGTTTCTTTAGTAAGAAGTGCTTTTCTGTTTTAGGGTTTGATGAACATGGAGACCAACAACTACGATATGCTTTTTGATGTAGATGGTGAAGAGACATTATGAAGCATACTCTGAAGTACTCTTCTCCTTTCCCATCTTCAGACTAATGAAGCATACATATTTCTCACTTGCGGGTACATTTGTAACCTAATAAAAAATTCACTAACATTTTTGTCTCCTATGAAACAGAGTTTGAAAGGCTCTTTAATCCTTGTAATTCTGATGATTCTAAGAATGAAGTTAACCCCCATGATTACAAAGTTAACTAGGAGGTATACCTTTAGAGTCAAAATAGAACTCCTTTATTTTTAAACATCTTTAATCATTTTCTTGTTTAAGTGTAAGAGCCTCTTTATATTAACTTCCAAACAAAATCTAAATGAATAAGTGAGTGGCAAATAGTCCTTTGTACCGAACTTCCACACACTAATGTAGTGAATTATTTAAAATTTATTCCTTAATCTTTTTTTAAAGTCCAGACTTTATCCCCCTCCTTGTCCACCCTCTGATTGTTCCACATCCCATACCTCCTTGCCTCATGCTCCCACACCCCCACTCCTCATCTCTAAGAGGATATCCCCACCATCCTACCCCCACCCCACCAGACCTCCCTACTCCCTGTGGCCTCAAGTCTCTTGAGAGTTAAATGCACCTTCTCTAACTGAGAACAGACCTGGCAGTCCTCTGCTGTATATGTGTTGGGGGCTTCATATCAGCTGGTGTATGCTGCCTTTTTGGCGGCTCAGTGTCTGAGAGATCCTGGGAGGTCCAGGTTATTTGAGACTGTTGGTCCTCCTCCTTCAACTCCTCTTCCTCAGCTTCTTCTAGCTTTTCCCTAATTCAACCACAGGGGTTCCCAGCTTCTGTCCATTGGTTGCATGTAAATTTCTGCATCTGACTCTTTCACCTGCTGGTTGGGTCTTTAAGAGGGCAGTCATGATAGGCCCATTTTTGTGAGCACACCATAGCATCAGTAATAGTGTCAGGCCTTGATGCCTCTTATTGAGCTGGATCCCAATTTGCGCCTGTCACTGGATCCCCTTTTCCTTAGGTTTTTCTCCATTTTTTTCCAGTAGTTCTTTCAGACAGAAACAATTCTGGGTTAGAGCTTTTGACTGTGGGATGGCAACCCCATCTTTCCACTTGATGTCCTGTCTCTCCACTGGAGGAGGACTCTACAAGTTCCCTCTCCCCACTGCAGGGCATTTCATCTAGGGTCCCTCCCTTTGAGTCCTGAGAGTCTTTCACCTCCCAGGTCTGTGGTATATTCTAGAGGGTTTTCTAACCTCCTACATATCAAAGATGCCTGTTTCCATTCTTTTTGCTGGTCCTCAGCGCTTCAGTCCTTTTCCCCAACCCCACAATACCTGATCCTCTCCTCTTCTCCTTGTCTGCTTTCCCACCCAGGACCCCTCCACCCTCCCTGTAGTGATTTTTTTTAACCTTCTTAACATTTCTAATTATTTTTATTCATAAGGATAATTGAAATTTATTTTTGATTCATTATCTTATTAGTTCCCAAAGGTACAAGATACAAATATAGAAGGCACATTGGTTTGGTTTTATTTCATTTATTTTATTTTTGAGATAGGCACTTAGTATTTTTTGTATGTCTAGTAAGGTCTAGAATGTTTTGGTTCAGCATTCCATGTAGGTGCTATACAGGAATGTGACAACATACCTGGCTTACACTGTTCTTAAGAAAATAGTCCCAAAAAATCTCCTATAAACACTATAAAATTAACACTGTCAGTTCTGAGAGACGAAAATATTTCCTGTTCACTTACAAAATTCATTGACAGAAAGTATATTTGTTTCTTGAAACAAACTAAACTGCTAACTGTGAGGCAGGATAAAAGAACTGATTAGCCCCATCTCACTGTTCCAGGCCCAGCCCCTTCTCTCTGTTCCCATTGTTCTTGTTTCTGAGCTCTCTGTCTCTGTCTTTGTTCTCAGCTTCCCCTCTATCTGTTCTCTGCCCTACTTTTTCTGACCTAATGACTTTGCTTCTTCTGTCTGTCTGCCTCTATCCCTTCCCCAGTTCCTCACTCTTCTCCCCTCCCCCAATAAATCCATTTTATACCAGGTCTGTTGCATGGTATAATTTCTCAGGGGCACACCTTGCATGAGCCCACCAAAGGTACTCCCTTGCCATGTTATATTTCATAACACTAACACATTAAATGCAACTGACAAAATCTATAAATATTAGTTTGAGACATGGATTTTTGTATTCTCATAAAGGCATCAAAACATCATTTCATTGTGCTTGGCCTTCAGATAAATAACACCTAACCTTACCTAATGCTTAAGAATGCTTCACATATGTCTTCAAACATAAGTAATCAAGAATGCCTTCTATTTTCATGTTCAGCAAACATATAGAAGTTTGATTTTTAGATTCATTCTTTTTTTAGTATTAGTATTTTATTTATTCATGCAGATTCAACATCTTGCAAACTTTATATGTTTCAGTATGGGGGAACAACAGGGCCAAGAAGTGGGAGTAGGTGGGTAGGGGAGTAGGGGGAGGGTCTAGGGGGTTTGGGGGATAGCATTTGAAATGTAAATGAAGAAAATACCTAATTTTAAAAAAGAAATAATTCTGATAGGCCTGAATTTATGTGTTACTTGACCTTTCTCCCTTACTGCTTTTAATATAATATCTTTATTTAGTGCATTTGTTTTTCTGATTATTATGTGTCGGAAGGAATTTCTTTTCTGGTCCAGTCTATTTGGAGTTCTGTAGGCTTCTTGTATGATCATGGGCATCTCTTTCTAAAGGTTTGGGAAGTTTTCTTCTATGATTTTGTTGAAGATATTTGCTGGCCCTTTAAGTTGAAAATCTTCGTTCTCATCAACTCCTATTATCCATAGGTTTGGTCTTCTCATTTTGTCCTGTATTTCCTGGGTGTTTTGAGTTAGGATCCTTTTGCATTTTGTATTTTCTTTGATTGTTGTGCCGATGTTCTCTAAGGAATCTTCTGCACCTGAGTTTCTCTCTTCCATCTCTTGTATTCTGTTGCTGATGCTCACATCTATGGTTTCAGATTTCTTTCCTAGGGTTTCTATCTCCAACTTTGCCTCACTTTGGGTTTTCTTTATTGTGTCTACCTCCCTTTTTAGGTCTAGTATGGTTTTGTTCATTTCCATCACCTTTTTGGATGTGTTTTCCTGTTTTTCTATAAGGACTTCTACCTGTTTGTTTGTGTTTTCCTGTTTTTCCTTAAGGACTTGTAACCCTTAAGCAGTGCTCTCCTGTATTTCTCTAAGTGAGTTGTTAAAGTCCTTCTTGATGTCCTCTACCATCATCATGAGATACGCTTTTAAATCTGGGTCTAGCTTTTCGGTTGTGTTTGGGTGCCCAGGACCAGGTGGGGTGGGAGTGCTGCGTTCTGATGATGGTGAGTGGTCTTGATTTCTGTTAGTAGGATTCTTTTTTTTTTAAATTAGGTATTTTCCTCGTTTACATTTTCAATGCTATCCCAAAGTTACCCCATACCCACCACCCCAATACCCTACCCACCCACTCCCCCTTTTTGGCCCTGACGTTCCCCTGTACAGGGGCATATAAAGTTTGCAAGTCCAATGGGCCTCTCTTTGAAGTGATGGCCGACTAGGCCATCTTTTGATACATATGCAGCTAAAGACAAGAGCTCCCGGGTACTGGTTAGTTCATATTGTTGTTCCACCTATAGGGTTGCAGTTCCCTTTAGCTCCTTGGGTAATTTCTCTAGCTCCTCCATTAGGGGCCATCTGACCCATCCAATAGCTGACTGTGATCATCCACTTCTGTGTTTGTAAGGCCCCGGCATAGTCTCACAAGAGAGAGCTATATCTGTGTCCTTTCAGCGAAATCTTGATAGTGTATGCAATGGTGTCAGCATTTGGAAGCTGATTATGGGATGGATCCCTGCATATGGTAATCACTAGATGGTCCATCCTTTCGTCACAGCTCCAAATTTTGTCTCTGTAACTCCTTCTATGGGTGTTTTGTTCCCATTTCTAAGAAAGGGTAAAGTGTCCACACTTTGGTGTTCATTCGTCTTGAATTTCATGTGTTTGGCAAGTTTTATATTATATCTTGGGTATACTAAGTTTCTGGGCTAATATCCACTTATCAGTGAGTACATATTGTGCGAGTTCCTTTGTGATTGGGTTACTTCTCTCAGGATGATACCCTCCAGGTCCATCCATTTGCCTAGGAATTTCATAAATTCATTTTTTAAATAGCTGAGTAGTATTCCATTGTGTAAATGTACCACATTTTCTGTATCCATTCCTCTGTTGAGGGGCATCTGGGTTCTTTCCAGCTTCTGGCTCTTATAAATAAGGCTGCTATGAACATAGTGGAGCATGTGTTCTTCTTACCGGTTGGGACATCTTCTGGATATATGCCCAGGAGAGGTATTGCGGGATCCTTCTGTAGTACTATGTCCAATTTTCTGAGGAACCGCCAGATTGATTTCCAGAGTGGTTGTACAAGCTGGCAATCCCACCAACAATGGAGGAGTGTTCCCCTTTCTCCACATCCTCGCCAGTATATGCTGTCACCTGAGTTTTTGATCTTAGCCATTCTGACTGGAGTGAAGTGGAATCTCAGTGTTGTTTTGATTTGCATTTCCCTGATGGTTAAGGATGTTGAACATTTTTTCAGGTGCTTCTCTGCCATTCGGTATTCCTCAGGTGAGAATTCTTTGTTCAGCTCTGAGCCCCATTTTAAATGGGGTTATTTGATTTTCTGGAGTCCACCTTCTTGAGTTCTTTATATATATTGGATATTAGTCCCCTATCTGACTTGGGATAGGTAAAGATCCTTTCCCAATCAGTTGGAGGCCTTTTTGTCTTATTGACGGTGTCTTTTGCTTTGCAGAAGCTTTGCAATTTTATGAGGTCCCATTTATCGATTCTTGATCTTACAGCACAAGCCATTGCTGTTCTATTCAGGAATTTTTCCCCTGTACCCATATCTTCAAGGCTTTTTCCTACTTTCTCCTCTATAAGTTTCAGTGTCTCTAGTTTTATGTGGAGTTCCTTAATCCACTTAGATTTGACCTTAGTACAAGGAGATAGAAATGGATCAATTCGCATTCTTCTACATGAAAACTGCCAGTTGTGCCAGCACCATTTGTTGAAAATGTTGTCTTTTTTCCACTGGATGGTTTTAGCTCCCTTGTCAAAGATCAAGTGACCATAGCTGTGTGGGTTCATTTTTGGGTCTTCAATTCTGTTTTATTGGTCTACTTGTCTGTCACTATACCAGTACCATGCAGTTTTGATCACAATTGCTCTGTAGTACAGTTTTAGGTCCGGCCTGGTGATTCCACCAGAGGTTCTTTTATCCTTGAGTAGCGTTTTTGCTATCCTCAGTTTTTTGTTATTCCAGATGAATTTGCCGATTGCCCTTTCTAATTCGTTGAAGAATTGAGTTGGAATTTTGATGGGGATTGCATTGAATCTGTAGATTGCTTTTGGCAAGATAGCCATTTTTACTATATTGATCCTGCCAATCCATGAGCATGGGAGATCTTTCCATCTTCTGAGATCTTCTTTAATTTTTTTCTTTAGAGACTTGAAGTTCTTATCATACAGATCTTTCACTTCGTTAGTTAGAGTCACGCCAAGGTATTTCATATTATTTGTGACTATTGAGAAGGGTGTTGTTTCCCTAATTTCTTTCTCAGTCTGTTTATCCTTTGTGTACAGAAAGTCCATTGACTCTATTGAGTTAATTTTATATCCAGCTACTTCATTGAAGCTGTTTATCAGGCTTCGGAATTCTCTGGTGAAATTTTTAGGGTCAATTATATATACTATCATATCATCTGCAAAAAGTGATATTTTGACTTCTTCCTTTCCAATTTGTATCCCCATGATCTCCTTTTGTTTTCTAATTGCTCTGGCTAGGACTTCAAGTACAATGTTGAATAGGTAGGGCGAGAGTGGACAGCCTTTTCTAGTCCATGATTTTAGTGGGATTGCTTCCAGCTTCTCACCATTTACTTTGATTTTGGTTATTGGTTTGCTGTAGATTGCTTTTAACATGTTTAGGTATGGTCCTTGTATTCCTGATCTTTCTAAGACTTTTATCATGAATGGGTGTTGGATTTTGTCAGATGCTTTCTCAGCATCTAAGGAGATGATCATGTGGTTCTTGTCTTTGAGTTAGTTTATATACTGGATTACATTGATGGATTTCTGTATATTAAACCATCCCTGCATCCCTGGGATGAAACCTACTTAGTCAGGATGGATGATTGTTTTGATGTGTTCTTGGATTCGGTTAGCAAGAACTTTATTGAGGATTTTTGCATCGATATTCATAAGGGAAATTGGTCTGAAATTCTTTATCTTTGTTGGGTCTTTTTGTGGTTTAGGTATCAGAGTAATTGTGGCTTCATAGAATGAGTTGGGTAGATTACCTTCTACTTCTATCTTGTGGAATAGTTTGTGAAGAACTGGAATTGGGTCTTCTTTGAAGGTCTGATAGAAGTCTGCATTAAACCCGTCTGGTCCTGGGCTTTTTTTTTTTTTGGCTGGGAGACTATTAATAACTGCTTCTATTTCTTTAGGGGATATGGGACTGTTTAGATGGTCAACTTGATCCTGATTCAACTTTGGTACCTGGTATCTGTCCAGAAATTTGTCCATTTCGTCCAGGTTTTCCAGTTTTGTTGAGTATAGCCTTTTGTAGAAGGATCTGATGGTGTTTTGGATTTCTACAGGATCTGTTGTTATGTGTCCCTTTTCATTTCTGATTTTGTTAATTAGGATTTTGTCCCTGTGCCCTCTAGTGAGTATAGCTAAGGATTTATCTATCTTGTTGATTTTCTCAAAGAACCAACTCCTCCTTTGGTTAATTCTTTGAATAGTTATTCTTGTTTCCACTTGGGTGATTTCACCCCTGAGTTTGAGTATTTCCTGCCTTCTACTCCTCTTGGGTGAATTTGCTTCCTTTTCTACTAGACCTTTTAGTTGTGTTGTCAAGCTGCTAATGTGTGCTCTCTCTAGTTTCTTTTTGTAGGCACTCAGAGCTATGATTTTTCCTCTTTGGAATGCTTTCATTGTGTCTCACAAGGTTGGGTATGTTGTGGCTTCATTTTCATTACACTCCAAAAAGTCTTTAATTTCTTTCTTTATTCCTTCCTTGACCAAGGTATCATTGAGTGTAACACAAAAGTGCCCCTCCTTGTCTCTTTTTGATGACTTTGGGTTGGAAGTCAATCTTATCAGATATTAGGATGGCTACTTCAGCTTGTTTCTTCATACCATTTGCTTGGAAAATTGTTTTCCAGCCTTTCAATCTGAGGTAGTGTCTATCTTTTTCTCTGAGATGAGTTTCCTGTAAGCAGCAAAATGTTGGGTCTTGTTTGTGTAGACAGTTTGTTAGTCTATGTCTTTTTATTGGGGAGTTGAGACCATTGATATTAAGAGATATTAAGGAAAAGTATTTGTTGCTTTCTGTTATTTTTGTTGTTAAAGTTGGCATTCTGTTCTTGTGGCTGTCTTCTTTTAGTTTTGTTGAGGGATTATCTTCTTGTTTTTTCTAGGGCGTGGTTCCCATACTTGTATCACGAGATATGCTTTTAAATCTGGGTCTAGCTTTTCTGTTGGGTTGGGGTGCCCAGGACTAGGTGGGGTAGCAGTTCTGCGTTCTGATGATGGTGAGTGGTCTTGATTTCTGTTAGTAGGATTCTTACGTTTGCCTTTCGCCATCTGGTAACCTTTGAGGCTAGCTGTGATAGTTGTCTCTGGTTAGAGCTTGTTCCTCAGGTGACTCTGTTAGCCTCTATCAGCAGACCTGGAAGGCTAGTTCTCTCCTTAGTTTCAGTGGTTAGAGTATTCTCTGCAGGCCAGCTCTCTTCTTGCAGGGAAGGTGCCCAGGTATCAGGTGTTCGAACCTGCCTCCTGACAGAAGTTGTGTTCTACTCACCAAAGGTCTTAAGATCCCATGGAGGGTCCTGTGCGGACCTTGGGGATCCCCAGAAACTCTGCGCACAAGGAACTCCGGTGCTGGTATGGACTGGAAGGGAATTGTGACCCTGATCAGGCTGGTATATCTGCTTCCCTAATTAAGGCAGTCTCAGGTCCTCTGTGATTGGATTGGAGTAGATGGTGTGTTCCACTCACCAGAGGTCTTAAGATCCCATAGGGGATCCTGTGGGGGTCCTTGCAGGTGTCCGGAGACTCTGTGGGCAAGGAACCCCGGTGCTGGAGTGGACCAGCAAGGCCACCAGTAGCTTTCTTGAAACATATAACCTACGTTGCTTCTGGAGGTATTGTTAATGCTAAGGGTCCCTGAGACCATCAGAATAATGTGAAGTTCAAGTTCAATAGTGTCGCCTATTTTCATGTTGAATTACATATTCTGGCATGTGCTATGTTGAAAACATATCAATTGTGGTACCGGACACTGGTATATGTCCATGTTACTTCAGGCCTCCAGCATTCTTGATGCCAATTGGGACAATATTGATATGAGGGTGTCCGACAGTCAATGGAATTATGACAGATGTATGTTATCCATTTTTCTGCTCAATTTGTGTGAAGAATCTTACCATCTATAATAATTTTGATGTCACTATGGATCCTGCCTCTTGAATTACCTTGATGTCCCTTATTCTTCTTGGCAACAGACTTTACTTTGTATGCCAGATGCCTGGTGTCATAGGCATCCAGGTCAGGGGTGAATCTTACTCCCACTTTCGACTAATTAATGACACCCGAGACCCCAAAGCAAAGTGAAGCTTGCTCTTACTTTGGACTAATTAATGACATCAGAGATCCCAAAGGCCATATAGTCATTCATCCATGATGTCACTGGTAACCATGTTGAGATTTATAGTCAGAGTTTGTAGCAGGCATGGTGTTTCAACAAGTGTTACCTTTGAAGGGGTCGATGACACCTGAGATGCCCCAATCATAAATATCTATTGTGAGCATCATTTTCAGTACTGCTGCCTAAGTTTATAATGACAAAAGAGCTGTGTACTGTTATTGAAGTTCCCTTTGATGTCAGTGATCACATCTGAATATTGAAGCTATGCTGATATCATTGCTGTTTGCTGTGATAAGCATGCATAATGGTATCTATTACATGAATTTCCTGTTATTAATGGAGACCCTGGTAATGGTTATGAGCAGTGTTGTTTCTGGAGAAACTGCTGAATTCCAAGGTAAATGCTGATACACAATGCCATATTGAGGTAAGTGTTGTTATCTGACACTGGATAGAAAATTGATGTCTGAGATCCTACCCACCACAGGAAGTTCTGTTGATGTCCCTGATGCATTCATGTAGCTCCTGATGTGAAACATGTATGGTATTTTCATTATTATGATTCTACGTGTAAAAAAAAAAAAAAAGAAAACTATGTTGATGCCAGTGATGTATGCTGTGACCAGCAATTTTGATGGAGTCCAAGTTTGATTTTATTCCTATTGCTAATGGAAACCCTAGTGGTGGCTATGATCTGTGCTACTGCTTGAAAATATAATGAACCTCAAGGTCCACAATAATGCCCAAGTTTATTTTGAGGGAAGTATTCTTATCTGGTTCTGGAGATCAGATTAAAATGTGGAAACCTACCTGCAACAGGATCATCAGTTGGTATTTCTCATGTATGAGTGTAGCTCACAATATCTAACATGTGATAAATATTGATACTTGTGATCCTGCTGGAAACATGAAGTTATTTTGAAATCAGTGATGCCGCTATGACCAGCAACCATGATGGGGTATTTTATTCCTGTTGCTAATTGAGACCCTGGTGATGGCTATGATCTGTGTTGTTTCTTGAGAACCTGATGAATTCAAAGGCCCGTAGTGAAACGATAGGTTATATTGAGGTAAGTGTTCTCAGTAATGGAGATCAGATTGATATCTAAGATCCTAACAGCCACTACAAATTCTGATGATGTCACTGATACATGAATACATTGCATGATGTTGACTAAGTAATGTGCAAGATCCTTACTGCCACATGAAATAATGTGAATATCAGTGATTTATCCTGCAACTAAATGAAACAATTATGACAATGATTTATTCTGCTCTGTGAATTGAGGTTGATGTCATTGATATATAACTGTCTTCACACCCCATTGGATTGCCCTAGGTCCATGCTACCATTCGCAACCTGGTTGCCAATGATCCCTGCTGTCCCTGGTTACTATGTTAATATCACTATTACATAGTTCCTGTAGAAACTATGGTGATATCAATCATCCATTCTGCCTCAAGTAGCCATGTTTAAACCCACAGTCCATGATGCTTCTTGGATTATTGTTAATTTCAAGGATCCCTGAGGCTAGCAGAGTCTTAGGTGAAGTTTTAGATAAATTCTGTTGCGTCACATCATGTTGAATTACATGTTCTGAGATATATTATGTGGAGGTCACATATAGTGTGGCAATGGACACTGTTGCTTATTACATATACTTCAGGCGTCCAGCAGCCATGGCAGTGATACCTTCTGTCTTATGGGACCACATTAATATCATTGTCTCCTACTGCCAATGGAATCATTGTTGATGTCTGTTATCAATGCTTCTGTCAAATTTATGTCAAGTATCCTTCTACCTGTAAATATTTTGATATCATGATTCAAAGTGCCACTAGGGGAGTTTCTTTACATGGTCATATCTACCTTTGAACCTCTCGTGATATCCCTGGCAACTGATACCATGGTATATTTCAGATTCCTACTCATACAGGCAACCAGGCAGTGAGTGATTACTACTAACACTTTGGAACAATTTGATATCAGTGATCCCAAATGCTAGGGAAACTGGCCAAGGGAATTTGGAAATTGATGTCACTCATCCATGCTGCCACTGGTAACCATGTTGAGATCCTCAGTCAGTGTCTTTGAAGATGTCGTGATGTCTGTGATAAATCAACAAGAATAATGTGTTCTGAAGTTCATTGTCAGTACTGGTGTCTAAGGTCATAATGAAATAAGTGCAGTGTGCTGCTACTGGACACATGTTTGATGCCACTGAACATATTTGCAAGCTGAAGCTATGTTAAGGTCAGTGTTGTATTCTGCAACCAGAAATCATGATGAACTCAATTCTTATTGCTTATGGAAACCTTGGTGATGTCTATGATCGGTGCTTTTTCTAGAGAACATACTGAATTCCAAAATTCATACTGACACTTGATGTCATGTTGAGGTAAGTGTACTTATGTAGCACTGAATATCAGATTGACGCCTGAAATCCAACCTGCCACAGGTAATTTTGTTGATGTCCCTGATACTTTCATGTAGCACCTGCTATCATCCATGAAATGTACAATGTTCTTACTACCACCAAAAGAAGTAGTGATGTAAGTGATCTATCTTGTTCCTGGAAAAGCGTTTTATGACCCTAATTTTTTTATGCCCTCTGAATCAATGCTGATGTCACTAATATATACCTGGCAACAGACCCCATGATATTGTCTGAGAATATTGTTGACAATGGCAAAATTATTGTCAGTGATCCTAGCTGACACTGGAACCATGTTGAATTCACTAATGCACAGGTGCCACAGAAATGTGGATGATGTGAATCATGCATCCTGCCTCTAGTAGCCATATTGAAATCCATTGCCTGTGTTGCTCCTGAAGGGACTGTAAATGTGAAGAATCCCTGAGACTGTCAGAATCTTCAATGAAGTTCAGTCAATAATGCTATCTTAGGTCATGTTGTGTTACATGTTCTGAGGTATGTTATGGTGAGGTATATATAGTGGCATCAGATACCACTGTATGTCCATGATACTTCAGGCCTCTAGCAGAAAATATGTCAGTGATCCCTGATGACTCTTCTGCCCAAATTATGACTTTCATTAACTGCCAATGGAATTACTACTGATGACTGTTATCTATTCTTCTGTCTAAAATCTCAGAAGTGTCTTGCCATTCATAAGCAATTTGATGTAACGATGCACGTGGCAACTGGAAAAGAGATTTGTTTACATGAAACCCTCTGAAAGTATTTTTATGTCCCTTGTACTTACTGGCAATGGACACTATGTTATATCAGAGATCCCTGCTGCCATAGACAAACAGATTAGGTGTGTTTTCTACTCCCATTTTGGACAATATTGATGACATCTGTGATCCTGACTACCAAGGAAAATATATTGACATTACTGATTCATGCTGCCACTGGTAACTATTTTGACACCCATAGTCTGTGTGGTCATTGAAAAGCTACATGATGTCTATGATAAATCAACCATAAGAATCTGTTGTAAAGTCTATGGTAAGTGTTGCTGCCTAAGTTCATAATGAGTTAAGTGTTGTTCGCTGTTACTGGAGACTAGTTTGATGCCTGTAATCCTAACTGAAACCTGAAAATACCTTGATGTGAGTGCTGCATGCTGTGACCAGCAATAATGATGGAATCCATTTTTTTTTCTATTGCTGATGAAAAACCCAGTGATGGCCATGATCTCTCCTATTGTTTGAGAACCTTCTGACTTACAAGGTTCATGTTGATGGTAGAGATCATGTTGAGGTAAGGGTTCTGAGGTGACACAGTAGATCAGATTGATGTCTGAGATTCTATCTTCCATAAGAAATTCTGTTGATGTTCCTGCCAGCTATCAACCATGTAATGTACATGGTTGCTACTGCCCCTGGAATTGCGCTGTCAAGATAAATATTGCCACCTGATAAGAGGTTTATGATCATAATTTTTCTTCCCTTTTAATCTATGCTAATGCCATTGACATATAAATGGCAATAGATTCCATGGTATGGCCTTCCTTACATGCTGTCATTGGCCACCTTGTCATTAGTGATCCCTGCTACCACTGAGAACTATATTAATGTCACTCATTCAAAGTGCCTACAGAAAATATGATGATATCCATTATGCTGCCTTCAGTGGCCTTGTTTAAACCCACAGTCCATGATGCTTCTGATGAGACTGTTAATGTCCAGGATCTATGAGACCATCTGAAGATAAGGTGAAAATTTAGGTTTTACTGTTTCTCCATGTCATGTTCAGTTTCATATTCTGTTACACTGAGGACACATAGTGACAAAAGATACCATTTTTATATTCATGACATTTCAGGCCTCAAGCAGATGTGATCACAGTAATCTCTGCTAACTTATGGGACAACATAAATATGAGCGTCTCCAACTTCCTATCTAATCTCTACTGATATCAGCTATCCAAATTTTTCTGCTGTTATTTATGAGAAGTATGCTTTCAGCTCCAACAATTTTTATGTCAAAGATCCATCCTGTCACCAGAGAAGAGGATTCTGTACATAGTCATTCATGCCCTCTTAAATATTTTGATGGCCTTGATACTTCCTGACAACAAACAAGGTGGTATATACCAGTTCTAAGCTGCCACTGGCAACCAGGTCCTGAGGGATTGTTACTGCCTCTTTGGAACAGGTAATGACATCAGAGATCCCAACTTCCCAATTGCCAAGTTAAAAGTATTGACATTACTTATCCATAAAGCATCTGGTAAACATGTTGAGATTCATAGATAGTCTTGACTTTGAAGAGTCTGACTTTGAATTCTGTCCTGTCTATGATCCTTTAGTCAAAGAGTCAATTGTAAAGTTCATGATCAATATTGCTGCCTAAGGTCATAAGGAGTTAAGTCCTCTGTGCTGCTAGTGGAGATACTTTTGACACCTGGAATGGTATTTGAAACCTGAAAGTATGTTGATATGGGTAATGAATATTTTGACCAGCAATCATGATTGATTCCATTGTTTCTATTACTGAAGTTGATGGAAACCCTGATCATAAGGATGAACTCTGCTGCTGTTTAAGGTAATTCCATATTTTATAGTCCATACTGACACTGGTTATCATATTGAGGTACAGGATCTGAGGTGCACTGGAGATCACATTGATATCTAAGATCCTATTGGCCACAGGAAATTCTGTTGATATCCCTGATGTATGCATGTAGCCCCTGCTCTGGACCATGAGTTCACTAATATATACATCATGGGAAGACAAATCGTTCTATGTCTATACTCTTTGATACCACAAGCAACAATATTGTCATTGATCCTTTCTCCCATTTAGGGCCACATTAATGAGTGATTCCAACTGTCATTGGAATCTATACTGATGTCAGTGATGCATGCTTCTCTCACCTGTGTGAATGTCATTTATTATATATATACACTTAGCTGTGATAATTTTGAAGTCAATGCTCCATTCTGACACTATAGATGTGATTTCTGTTCATGGTTCTCCCTGCTCTCTGAAAGAATCACTATGTTCTGATTCTTTCTGGCAATAGACGCCATGATATATCCAAGAACTTTGATGCCAGAGGCAACCAGGATGTTAATGATACCTACTGACACTTTGGACCAGATTGTGATACCAATTGTCCTATTTGCTAAGATACATATGTTGATTTTACTCTCCCACTGTACCATTTGTAACCACTTGTGCTGACTCTGAAGATCTTGGTAATGTCTATGATCACTGTGGACAAAAGCATCAATTATGAAATGCATGGTCAGAACTTCTGCCCAAGATCCCAATGAGGTTAGTAGTGTGTTTTCCTATTGGAAACTTGTTTCAAGCCTCTGATGTGACTTAGAACCTGAACCTATGTTGCTGAACCCAGGAAACATGATGGTATCCATAGTTTCTATTCCTTGGAAGACCCTATTGATGTCAATGATCTGTTTTGCTGCATGAGAACAGTCTAAATTCCAAGGTTCATATTGATGTACAAAGTTATACATTGAGGTGAATGTTTTGAGCTGGCATTGGGGATAAGCTTGATGTCTGAGAGCTTACCTGCTGCTGAAAACTGTGCTGATATATCTGATACATGAATGTATTTTCTTTTTGTAGACCTTGTTGTGGGTAATATTCTTGCTGCTGCAAGAAGAGATTTGATGTAATTGATCCCTCCTGCCACCAGAGAAAAGATTTATGTCCCTAATTGAATCTTTTCAATATCAGTGATACACTTGTCAGCAGACACCATACTATATCTACAGTTCTTACCCCCAATAGCAAACATCATATTAGAGATTTGTGCTGCCACTTTGGACCATGATGATATCAGTGATTCCCAACTACCTATAGTAAAATTATGATGATAGCCATCCATATTGCTACATGTAACTCTGTTCATATCTATAGACAGTGCTGCCTCTGAAGATCTTGCTAAAATCTATTATCCCTACTGCTAGAAGACTCTGTCTTGAAATTCTTGGTAAATACTGTTGCCTAAGTCATGTTTACTTAAGTGTACTGTGTTACAATCAGTTATGATTTTCATGCCTGTGACCTGACTGCCTTCTGACATCAGTAATCACGACAGTGATTATTGTACCTCTCAAGATATTATGGGGCACAGGAATCTATGAAATGTCCATGATTTATGCATATAGACCCTCCTGGTTTTTTTTAAATAATTTATATGCTCTTTACTGCAACCAGAAGAACTGATCACAGTATCATTGATCCATCCTGGCAATGGAGAAGACGCTTATGTTAATACTATACCCAGGTTCTGAATCTATGCTGATGTCAAAGATACACCTGGAAACAGTAACCATGTTTTTTTCTGGCAAGATCTGTGCTACCACAGGCAACCTTGATTTCAGTGACCCCTGTTACAAATGAGTACCATATTAATATCAATAATTCAAAGTGCAGTTAGAAAGTATTTTGAGGTTTATAACCAATGATGGCACTAGCATCTATATTGAAATGTATGGTCTGTGTTGCTTCTGATGGAATCAAGGAGCCCTTTGGCCACCAGAGTCTATTCTGAACTTTAAGGTCAAAACTGCAGCTTGAGGTCATGTTGTAAAGTGTTCTAAGATATGTTATATTGATTTCATTGATATAATGTGGGAAAAAATACCATTGTTGTATGTCCACAATCCTTGATACCGGGATCATCCAGGATCATCCAGGATGTCCATGTTCTCTGCTGCCACTTGGAACATTAATACATGCTACTCCAAATGCCACCAAAATATATACTGATATCATCAATCCACACTTCTGCCAACTGAAACCATGTTAGGTATATGATGTGTACTGCCAGCTCTAACCAATTTGATGTCAAAGGTCTATCCTGCCACTACAGTGGACATTACTGTCTATGGTCTTATATGTCCTCTGAAACTGTGTACATGCCAATGATACCTCCTGGCAACAAACAACATGGTTCATCTCAGATGATTGCTTCCATTAGCCACAAGAAGATTAGGGATTCTTGCTGTCAGTTTGGACCCTATTGATTATATCATTGATCTCAGTTGCATTGGAAAATATCTTGATGTCACTTAATCCTGCTGCCTGTGGTAACCATGTTGATATCCCTAGTCAGTTTTTGCTCTCAAGAGCTTGGTGATATCTGTGAGCCCTACTGCCAGAAGAATCTATCTTGAAGTTCATGGACAGTGCTGCTACCTACTTCATGTGGAGTGTTCTGAGTTCCACCTCAGAGATGTGTTTGATCCTACTTGCAACTGGAAGCTATACTGATATCAATAATACCTGCTTTTACCAGCAAAAAAAGATGGTGTACATAGGTATTATTGAGATCCTACCTGCCACAAGTAACTATAGTGAATTCCTTGATGCATGTAAGCAGCCCTCAATGCAGATCATATTAATTAAATATCCTTTTTGACACCAGATTCGCTATTGAAGTCAATGATCCATCCTGCCACTGGAGAAGAAATTTATTTGCATGATCTCTTCTTCCCTCTGAGTCTACGATAATATCACTGATTTATCTTGCAATAAACACCACGGAATCTATACTGATGTTGGACCTGCACTCTGCAACAAATGTGTGCAAGGCCCAGGTTCAGCCTGTGTATGCTCCTTAGTTGCTAGTTCAGCATCTGAGAGCCTCAGTGATCCAAGTTGTTTGATTGTGTTGGCATTCCTTTGGAGTTCTTATCCCCCTTGGGGCCCTCAATTTTCTCCCCAACTCTACCATAAGAGACCCAAGCTCCATTCAATATTTGGCTGTGGGTGTCTGTGTCTGTCTGAGTCAGCTGATGAGTAGAGCCTCCTAGAAGTCAACATGCTTCTGTCTGCAATCCTATAACTGTATCATTAATGCTGTCAGGGATTGGTTGTTGCCCATGGGATGGGTCTCTAGTTTGGGCAGTTATTGCTTTGCCATTCATTAGTGTTTTTTCTATCTCTTGTCCATGTATTTCTCATAGACAGAAAAAATTTTAGGTCCAAAGTTTGAAGATGTGTTGGTGTGACGATAGCTTCACTGGAGTTCCTACATAGACACAAGAGGTGGACCATTCAGATTCCATAGCACAATATTGTAAGTCACAGTTAAGATCATCCACATTGGTATTTGAGTGCCTTCTCTTTCCCAGGTTTCAGTCTCATCCTCAACATGCCACATCCCTACACTCTATACCCCTGCAAGTTTCAGTTTTCCCTTCATTCTCATGGTCATCTAGACATCTACCCTGCCCCTACCCACACTGAATTCTGAACACTGCCATGTCATTACCCATTCTTTCTCTCACTCACTTAATTTTGCCCATCTACTGCCCATGATTTTTTTAAGTGAGATTCAATCATCCTCACTTTGTCCTTTCTTCTTGTTTAGCTTTCTTGGGTCTGTGGAGTACAGCAAGTTTATCCTGTATTTTAAGACTAATTTCAATTTATAAGTGACTACATGCCATACATGTCCTTTTGTGTCTGGGTTAACTAGCTCAGGATGATATTCTCCATTCCATCTATTTTCCTACAAAATCCATGATGTCTTTGTTTGTAATAGCTCTATAGTATTCCACTGTGTAGATGTGTCACATTTTCTTTATCCATCTGTCAGTTGAAGGACATCTAGGCTGTTTCCAGTTTCTGGCTATTATGAATAAAGCTATGGACATGGTTGAGCAAGTGTCCTTTTGGGGACAGTGGAATATCTTTTGGGTATAGGCACAGGAGTGGTATAGCTGGCTCTTGAATGGAACTTGAATACAATATTTACAGTTTTCTAAGAAACACCAAATTGATTTCCAAAGTTGATGCAGAAGTTTGCAGTTACACCAGCAATTGAGGTATGTTCCCCTTGATCCACATCCTCACTAAAATGTATTACCACTTGAATTTGCGATGTTAGCCAATATGACTATAGTATGATAGAATCTCAGAGATGTTTTGATTTGCATTTCCCTAATGACAAAGCACATTGAACATTTCTTTAAGTGCTTCTTGGCCATTCAAGATTCTTCTGCTGTGAATTATCTGTACCTAATTTTTCTCCTAGGTTATTTGGTTTTTTGGAGGTTAACTTCTTGAGTTTTTGGTAAATTTTGGACATTAGTCCTCTATTTGATGTCCATTAAGTGAAAATTTTTCATAATGTGTAGGTTGCTGATTTGTACTATAGGCTATGCCCTTTGCTTTACAGAAGCTTTCCAGTTTCATGAGGTCCCATTTATCAGTTCTTGATCTTAGAGCCTGAAATATTGGTGTTCTTTTCAGGAACTTGTTTCCTGTACCAATGTGTTGAACCTATTTCCTACTATCTCTTCTATGAGATTTAGTGTATCTGATTAATGTTGAGGTCTTTGGTCCATTTGGACTTCAGGTTTGTGCATGATAGATGTGGATCTATTTGCATTCTTCTATAAGCAGACATTCAGTTAGACCAAAAAATACTTGCTGAAGATGGCTCCTTTTTCCATGTATTCTTTTATCTTCTTTGTCAAAAATCAAATGCCCATAGGTTTGTGGGGCCATCTCAGGATCGTCCATTCAATTTAATTGATCCACCAGTTTGTTCCTATATAATAGAATGCAGATTTTAATATTATTTCTCTGTATTATAAATCAAGGACAGGTATGGTGGTACCTCTGGAAGTTCTTTTATTGGTTAAGATTGTTTTAGCTATGCTGGTTTTTTTTTTTTTTTTATCTGTATGAATCTTAGAATTGTTCTTTCAATGTCTGGAAAGAATTGTGTTAGAATTTTGATAGGGATTGCATTAAATTGCTTTTGGTCAGATGATAATTTACAATATGTTAGTCCTACTGCCCCATGAGCATTGAAGATCTTTCCATTTCTGATATGTTCATCAGTTTCTTTCTTCAGAGAATTGAAGTTCTTCTCATTTAATTCCTTATACATGCTTGATTAGAGTTTCACAAAGATATTTTATATTGTTCATGTCTATTGTAAAAAGTTGTATTTTCCTATTTGTTGGCCCAATTATCATTTATCAACGGAGGGCAGGCTGTGTATTATTTTTGAAATAACTTTATATTCAGCTGTTTTGCTGGAGGTGTTTATCAGCTTGCTTATGTTTACTAAAATATCATCTGCAAATAGTGATACATTGACCTCTTCCTTTCTACTTTGTATCTCTGTGAACACCATCAGTTAACTTATTGCTCTGGGTAGAACTTTTAATACTATATTAAATAAATAGTGAGAGAGTGGGGTGCATTCACTTGTGTCCAATTTAGTGGAACTGTTTTAAATTTCTCTACATTTAATTTTATGTTGTCCATTGGCTTTCCATATACTGCTTTGATTAAGTTTATGTATGTGCCTTATATCCCTGATCTCAAACTTTTGACATGAAGGGGTGGTGAATTTTGTTGAAGGCCTTTTCATCATATTATGAGATGATCATGTGAATATTTTCTTTCAATTTGTTGATATGGTGGATTATGTGGATTGGTTTTCAGATATTGAGCCATCCCCACATCCCTGGGATGAAGCCTACTTGATCATCATGGATGAAAGTCTTGATGTATTTCTGAATGGGGTCAAGGTCGCACTTAAAGAAATGTTCAAAGTTCTTAGTTATATGGGACTGCAAATCAAAACGACCCTGAGATTCCACCCTAAACCAAACAGAATGCCTAAGAACAAGAGCTCATGTGACAGCACATGCTGGTGAGTATGTAGAACCCGAGGAACACTCCCTTATTGCTGTTGGGATTGCAGGTTGGTACAACCACTATGGGAAACAATCTGGCTATTCTTCAGAAAATTGGAAATAGTTCTACCTGAAGAACCAGCTCGACAAATTTGGGCATATATCCAAAATATGCCCCACCATTCCACAGAGCCATGTGCTCCACTATGTAGCCTTACATGCAATAGACAGAAGCTGGAAATAACCCAGATGTCCCTCAATAGAAGAGTAGAGACAGAAAATGTGGTTTCTTTACATAATGGAATATTATTCAGCTATTAAGAATGAGATAATCATGAGTTTTTCAGGCAAATGGTTAGAACTGGAAATTATCATCATGAGTTAAGTATCTCAGACCCAAAAGGACATTCATAGTATGTGCTCACGAGTAAGTGGATATCAGCCAAAAAGTACAGAATACCTAGGATACAACCTACTGAACTTAAGAAATTTAACAACAGAAAGGCACAAGTGAGGATACTTCAGTAACATTTGAGGGTGAAGAAAATAATCATAGGAGTCAGGGGGAAGGAGGAACCTAGGTGTGAGTGGGGAGATGGAACAGAAATGGGAAGAGGATCAGTTAGGTGGGACAGGAAAGAAGCCCAGAGTGGTAGAAGAATGAGTGGAAATATTCAGGTTTCAGGGTGGGGTTGAGGTACCATGGAACTCTAGAAAGTACCATGGACCTTGGAGTTAAGACTCTCAGGAATTAGTGATATGCTCAACAGTGGGGAAAGTGAACTTAAATAGCATCCACCTCCAGTAGATAGACAGGGCTTCAGATAGTGCTATTCAGGCTCCTGACCCACATTACATCTCCTCCATCTCCTCTGATATAAGTTTCTTCCCTCTTTTTCACCTACCCCTTTTCTCTTACATTCCAGTCCCTTTCACCCTCTATTTCCCATGAGTATTTTGTTTCCCTTTCTAAGTAGGGCTAAAGCATTCACACTGGTCTTCCTTCTGCTTGAGGTTCATTTGCTCCATGAGTTGTATCTTGGGAATTCTATGTTCTTTGACTAATATTCACTTATTAGTGAGTACATACCATGTATGGTCTTTTGTGACTGAGTTACCTCACTCAAGACAATAGTTTTTATTTTATTTTTTTTCAATTTTTAATTAGCTATTTTCTTCATTTACATTTCAAATGCTATCCCGAAAGTCTCCTATACCCTCCCCTGTGCACTGCTCCCCAATCCACCCACTCCCACTTCTTGGCCCTGCATTCCCCTGTAATGGGGCATATAAAGTTTGCAAGACCAAGGGGCCTCTCTCTTCCCAATGATGCTGACTAGGCCATCTTCTGCTACATATGTAGATAGAGAAAGAAGATCTGAGGGTGCTGGTTAGTTAAATTTTTGTTCCACCTATAGGGTTGCAGACCCCTTTAGCTCCTTGGGTATATTCTCCAGCTCCACCATTGGGGCCCTGAGTTCTATCCAATAAATGACTATGAGCATCCACTTCTGTATTTGCCAGGCACTGGAATATCCTTACAAGAGACAGCTATATCAGGGTCCTTTCAGCAAAATCTTGCTGGCATGTACAATAGTGTCTGTGTTTGGTGGCTGATTATAGGATGGATCCTTGGATGGGGTAGTCTCTAGATGGTCCATCCTTTCATCTTAGCTCCAAACTTTGTCTCTGTAACTCCTTCCATGTGTGTTTTGCTCCCTATTCTAAGGAGAAATGAAGTATCCACCCATTGGTCTTCCTGCTTCTTGATTTTCTTGTGCTTTGCAAATTGTATCTTGGATATTCCAAGTTTCTTGGCTAATATCCACTTATCAGTGAGTGCATATCAAGTGACTTCTTTTGTGATTGGGTTACCTCACTTAAGATAATATCCTCCAGACACATCCATTTGCCCAAGAATTTCATAAATCCATTATTTTTAATAGCTGAGTAGTATTCCCTTGTGTAAATGTACCACATTTTCTGCATCCATTCCTCTGTTGAGGGACATCTGGGTTGTTTCCAGCTCTGGGCTATTATAAATAAGACTGCTATGAACATAGTGGAGCATGTGTCCTTCTTACCGGTTGGAACAGCTTCTGGGTATATGCCCAGGAAGGTATTGCTGCATCTTCAAGTAGTACAATGTCCAATGTTCTCAGGAACCGCCAGACTGATTTCCATAATTGTTGTACAAGGTTGCAATGCCACCAGCAATGGAGGAGTGTTTCTCTTTCTTCACATCCTTGCCAACATCTGCTGTCCCCTGAATTTTCAAACTTAGCCATTCTGAATGGTGTGAGGTGGAATCTCATGATTGTTTTGATTTGCATTTCCCTGATGATTAAGGATGTTGAACATTTTTTCAGGTGCTTGTCAGCCCTTCAGTATTCCTCACTTGGGAATTCATTGTTTAGCGCTGTACCACATTTTTAATGGGGTTAGTTGAATTTCTGTGGTCCAGCTTCTTGAACTCTTTATATATATTGGATATTAGTTTCCTATCAGATTTAGAATTAGAAAAAAATCCTTTCCCAATCTGTTGGTGGCCTTTTTGTCTTATTGACAGTGTCTTTTGCCTTACCGAAATTTTGCAATTTTATGAGGTCCCATTTGTCAATTCTTGATCTTACTGCACAAGCCATTGATGTTCTGTTCAGGAATTGTTCCCTTTTGCCTATAACTTCGAGGCTTTTACCCACTTTATCCTCTATAAAATTCAGTCTGGTTTTATGTGGAGTTCTTTGATATACTTAGACTTGAACTTTGTACAAGAAGATAAGAATGGATCAATTTGCATTCTTCTAAATGATAACCTCCCATTGTTCCAGCACCATTTCTGAAAATGCTTTTTTTCCAATGGATGGTTTTAGCTCCCTTGTCAAAGTTCAAGTTATGATAATGTGTGAGTGCATTGCTGGGTCTTCAATTCTATTCCATTGATCTCCCTGTCTGTTGCTGTACTAGTACCATGCAGTTTTTATCAGAATTGCTCTGAAGTACAGGTTGAGATCAGGCATGGTGATTCCACCAGAGTTTCTTTTATTTTTGAGAATAGTTTTTGCTATCTTAGTTTATTTTGTCATTCCAGATGAATATGCAAATTGACCTTTCTAACTCAGTGAAGATTTGATTTGGATTTTTGATGGGAATTGCATTGAATCTGTAGATTTCTGTTGGCAGGATAGCCATTTTTCTATATTAATCCTGCCAATCCATGAGCATGGGATATCTTTCCTTCTTCTGAGATCTTTAATTTCTTTCGTCAGAGACTTGAAATTCTTGTCATACAGATCTTTCATTTCCTTAGAGTCACACCAAGGTATTTTATATTTTTTGTAACTATTTTGAAGGGTGTTGTTTCACTAATTTCTTTCTCAGCCTGTTTATCCTTGAGTAGAGAAAGGCCATTGGTTTGTTTGAGTTAATTTTATATCCAGCTACTGTACTGAAGCCATTTATCAGGTTCAGGAATTCTCTGGTGGAATTTTTAGGGTCACTTATATATACAATCATATCATCTGCAAATAGTGATATTTTGACGTCTTTCCAATTTTTATCCCCTTGATCTCCTTTTATTGTAGTATTGCTCTGGCTAGCAATTCAAGTACTATATTGAATAGGTAGGGAGAAAGTGGGCAGCCTTGTCTATTCCCTTATTTTAGTGGGACTGCTTCCAGTTTCACTCCATTTGGTTTGATATTGGCTACTGGTTTGCTGTATATTGCTTTTATTTTGTTTAGGTATGGGCCTTCAATTCCTGATCTTTCTATGCCTTTTATCATGAAGGGTTGTTGGATTTTGTCAAATGCTTTCTCAGCACCTAATGATATTATCATTTGATTTTTGTTTTTGAGTTTGTTTATGTAGTGGATTATTTTTTAAAGTTTTGCTGTAGGAGTGATATGATACGGGCTAAATTGCAATAGTGTTGACCTGGCGCTGATTCCACTAGGGGTTGACAGAGGAAAATGGGATTAGAAAATCCTAAACAAGCATTTGTCTGCAATCTTCAAGAGCTGCTTCAGGCTAGAGGAGTAGGGATTGAAAAACAACTGTTAGAATATTTTCCGGAATACATTGATAGCTTTCCGTATATTAAACCATCCCTGCATCCCTGGGATGAAGCCTACTTGGTCTTGATGGATGATCCTTTTGATGTATTATTGGATACGGCTTTCGAGGATTTTATTGAGAATATTTTCATCAATATCCGTGAGGGAAATTGATCTGAAGTTTTCTTTCGTTGATGGATCTTTGTGTGGTTTAGGTATTAGAGTATTTGTGGCTTCACATAATGAATTGGGTAGAGTAACTTCCATTTCTATTTTGTGGACTAGTATGAGGAGAGTTGGAATTAGGTCTCCTTTGAAGGTCTGATAGAACCTAAACACATCTGGTCCTGGGCTTTTTTTTTTTTTTTTTTTTTTTTTGGTGACTATTAATGACTGCTTCTATTTCTTTAGGGAAAATGGGACTGTTCAGATCTTTAATCTGATCCTGATTTAACTTTGGCACCTGGTATCTGTCTGGGAAGTTGTCCATTTCATCCAGGTTTTCTAGTTTTGTTGAATATAGCCTTTTGTAGTAGGATCTGATGATGTTTTGGATTTCCTCAGGTTCTGTTGTTATATCTCCCTTTTAATTTTTGATTTTGTTAATTAGGATACTGTCCCTGTGCCCTCTTCTTAGTCTGATTAAGGGTTTATCTAACTTGTTGATTTTCTCAAAGAACCAGCTCCTGGTTTGGTTGATTCCTTGAATAGATCTTTTTGTTTGCACTTGGTTGATTTCTGCTCTAAGTTTGATTATTTCCTACTGTCTACTCCTCTTGGGAGAATTTGCTTCCATTAATTCTAGAGCTTCTAGGTCTGTTGTCAGGCTGCTAGTGTGTGTTCCCTCTAGTTTCTTTTTGGAGGCATTCAGGGCTGTGAGTTTTCCTCTTAGGACTGCTTTCATTGTGTCCCATAAATTTGGGTATGTTGTGGCTTCATTTTCATTAAATGTTAAAAAGTCTTTAATATCTTTCTTTATTTCTTCCTTGACCAAGTTATCATTGAGTAGAGTGTTGTTCAGTCTCCACATGAATGTTGGTGTTCTCTTATTTATGTTGTTACTGAAGATCAGCCTTAGTCCATGGTGATCTGATACGTTGAATGGGATTATTTCAATATTTTTGTATCTATTGAGGCCTGTTTTGTGACCCATTATATGGTCAATTTTGGAGGAGGTACCATGAGGTGCTGAGAAGAAGTTATATCCTTTTGTTTTAGGATAAAATGTTCTGTAGATGTCTGTTAAATCCATTTGTATCATAACTTCTGTTAGTGTCCAGGAGTCTCTGTTCAGTTTATGTTTCTAGGATCTGTCCATTGGTGAGAGTGGGGTGTTGAAGTCTCCCACTATTTTTGTGTGAGGTACAATGTGTGCTTTGAGCTTTACTAAAGTTTCTTAAATGAATGTGGCTCCCCTTGCATTTGGAGCATAGATAGTTAGAACTGATAGTTCCTTTTGGAGGATTGTACCTTTATGAGTATGAAGCACCCCTCCTTGTCTTTTTTCATAACTTTGGGTTGGAAGTCAATTTTATTCGATATTAGAATGGCTACTCCCACTTGTTTTTTCAGACCATTTGCTTGGAAAATTGTTTTTCAGCCTTTTACTCTGATGTAGAATCTGTCTTTCTTCTCGAGGTGGGTTATCTGCAAGCAGCAAAATTCTGGGTCCTGTTTGTGTAGTCAGTCTATTAGTCTATGTCTTTTATTGGGGAATTTAGTCCATTTATGTTAAGAGAAATTAAAGAAAAGTAGTTGTTGCTTACTGTTATTTTTGTTGTTAAAGTTGGGATTCTGTTCTTGTGGCTGTCTTATTTTAGATTTGTTGAAGGATTACTTTCTTGCTTTTTCTCGGGTGTAGTTTCCATGTATGTGTTGGTGTTTTCCCTTTATTATCCTTTGAAGGGCTAGATTCATGGAAAGATATTGTGTGAATTTGTTTTTATCATGGAATACTTTGGTTTCTCCATCTATTCTAATTGAGATATTTGCTGGTGCATATTAGCCTTGGCTGGCAATTGTGTTCTCTTAGGGACAGTATAACATCCGTCCAGGATCTTCTGGCTTTCATAGTCTCTGCTGATAAGTCTGGTGTTATTCTAGTAGGTCTGCTTTTATATGTTACTTGAGTGTTTTCCCTTACTGCTTTTAATATTCTATCTTTATTTAGTGCATTTTTTGTTCTGATTATTATGTGTCAGGAGAAGTTTCTTTTCTTGTTCAGCCTTTTTGGAATTCTGTAGGCTTCTTGTATATTCATGGGAATCTCTTTCTTTAGGTATTGGAAGCTTTCTTCTATAACATTGTTGAAGATATTTGCTGGCCCTTTAAGTTGAGAATCTTCATTCTCATCTACTATTATCCATAGGTTTGGTCTTCTCATTGTGTCCTGGGTTTCCTGAATGTTTTGAGTTGGGATCTTTTTGCATTTTGCATTTTCTTTGATTGTTGTGTTCATGTTACCTATGGAATCTTCTGCATCTGAGATTCTCTTTCCATCTCTTGTATTCTGTTGTTGATGCTCACATCTATGTTTCCTGATTTCTTTCCTAGGGTTTTTATCTCCAGAGTTGTTTCCCTTTAGTTTTTCTTCATTATTTCTACTTCTATTTTTAGATCTTGGATTTTTTTTATTCAATTCCATCACCTATTTGGTTGTGTTTTCCTGTAATTCTTTATGGGATTTTTATGTTTCTTCTACCAGTTTAGCAGTGTTTACCTTTAGTTCTTTAAGGACTTGTACTTGTTTAGCAGTGTTCTCCTGTAATTCCTTGAGGGATTTCTGTGCTTCTTCTTTAAGGGCTTCTACCTGTTTAGCGGTGTTCTCCTGTTATTCCTTTAGGGATTTCTGTGTTTCCTCTTTAAGGGCTTCTACCTGTTTAGCCGTGTTCTCCTGTATTTCTTTAAGTTATTAATGTACTTCTTAAAATCTTCTACCACCATCAAGAGATATGATTTTAAATCCGAGTCTTGCTTGTCGGGTTTTTGGGGTATCCAGGACTTTCTGTGGTGGGCTTACTGGATTCTGATGATGCCAGGTGTTCTTGGTTTTTGTTAGAAAGATTTTTACCTTTTCCTCTCAACATCTGGTAATCTCTGCTGTTAATGTTCAAGCTGTCTCTGGCTGGAGCTTGGTCCTCCTGTGATTCTGTTAGCCTCTGTCAGCACTCCTGAGAATCCAACTCTCACCAGAGTCCCAGTCTCAGATTATCTCTGCAGGCAAGTTCTCCACTTGCAGGCTGGTGTCCAGAAGTCTGGAGCTCTGATCCACCTCCTGAGTCCAGTTGTCAGAGCCCTCCCTGTAGGCAGAATCACCTTTGACAAGGAAGGTAGCCAGGGTTCTGGGTCTCAGCTCTGCCTCCTGGCTGAGGATGAAGGCCCGAAGGGACCCTGTCCAAAAAGCTCTGTTGCTTCAGTCGCCCACATGCCCTCCAGTGCTCAAGAGGTCTTGGGTATGCTAGAGGAACTGCAGAGTGGAGAGTTCTCTTGGGCCCTCAACACCCTTGGCCGTGTTAACGCAGAAGATGGTGGGGCTGGCACCCACTGGAAAGAATCCCAGCCTCTTGTTGGGCAGGTTTCCTTTGTCCCTGTTCCTGCTGGCAAAAGACCCTTCTCGACTCTTTGGACCTAATGTTGTGTTCCACTCACCTGTGATCCAGAGGTCCCAGGTGTGCTAGGGGTCCTGTGGCATGGAGAGTCCTCTGGGGCTCTTGGCACCCTCTGGTAGGTTCAGTCAGAAGCTGGCAGGGCTGGCCTGACCTGAATGGATCCCAGCCTCTGTTCAGGTGGTGTTCCTTTGTCCCTGTTCCTGCTGGCACAAGACCCTCTGTGATTCTTTGGAGCTGATGTTGCATTGAACTTGCCCATAATCCTTAGGTGATCCCTAGTTCCTGTGGCATGGAGAGTACTCTAGGGCCCTTGGCAGCCTCCGGCTGGTTCAGGTAGAAGATAGTGGGGCAGGATGACAGTTTTGATCTTAGTCATTCCCACTGGTATGAGGTGGAGTCTTAGGGTTGTTATGATTTGCATTTCTCTAATGACTACAGATGTTTCTTTAGGTGCTTCTTGGCCATTCATGTTTCCTCAGTTGAGAAATCTGTTTAGCTTTGTTCATTATTTTTACTAGGGTTATTTGGTTCTCTGGATTCTAACATCTTTTGTTAAGGATTTCTTTCATTACTCTGCACACACCCTTGAGTTTGCTTCCTCCCAATCATCATCAATACAAATGATAGAGAAAATACTTGGATCTGAACAGAAAAGAAAGTGAAGGTTAACATCATTTTTAAATAAAACTAAAGGAGCTGGAGAGATGGCTCAGCTGTTGAAAGCACTATTTCTTTTTCTAGAGGACTCACAGTGAATTCCCAGCACCCACATTGCAGCTAACAACTGTCTTTAAGTCCAGTTGCAGGGTAACTAATGCCTGCTTCTGAGCTCTGCAGGCTCAAGGCACAAGTGTGAGACTCATACATATACGTGAGCTAAGCATTTATATATAAAATCTTTTTTAAAGTCTCACAAATTTTAAAATAAACTAAAGCAACCCAGATGAAAGCAGGAATCAAATTTTTTAAAATCTCTTTTTCCCTTCCTTCCTTCCTTCCTTCCTTCCTTCCTTTCTTTCTTCCTTCCTACTTTTTTTTTAAAGTAGGATATCACATATCCTAGGAGTTACTCAGAATCATTATTTTTTTCTAAAGGTTTATTTTTATTCATGTGTATATGTGTGTTATTGTTTATATAAGTGTTACATGTGTACAGCTCTACATGTTGACTAAAAGAGGGTGTCAGACCCATTGGAGCTATGGGCAGTTATGAGCTGCCCAATATGGGTGTGTGGGACTGAATTCTAGTCCCCTAGAAGAGCAGCAAACACTCTTTACTTACCCAGTAATCTCTCTAGTCCCTCAGACATACCATGCACTCACAGTTAGCCTTTAATTTCTGATCCTCACACCCCTACATCCAAAGATCTCCCTGTACCATCATGACCAGCAGGATGAAATCTCTTGAAAACCTGGAATAAGTTTGTTAATAACAGCACATGAGCAGGAGAGAGCTAAGTGTTCTAAATAAGTCAAGCTTAAAGAAGAAAGTTAACATTACATTCTCCATAAATATCAGAATACCATTTATGATACATTTATCCACTGTATATATGATATATATTTTCCCATATCCATATGATATATATATCTCCATTCAAGCACTAAAATGACATGTATGGTATGCATTTGTTTAAATATAGATGCTAGCATTTAAGTCTTTGATAAGTCACAATCCATATAACCACAGAGATTAGGTAAAGAGTATGGAACTAAAGTAGAGGGAAGAATATTCAAAGGAGCAAAAATAGAATTATAGACTTATTGGTGGGGATATATGGGGATTGGAAGTGAAGACTAAATAAAGATGGGGAAGGAACAGGAAGTGGAGTCGAATGCCTATGGCGAGGGAGAGTTATAACTAAGGATTATTTGTGGGTGGTTGTATGCCGTTAATGGATGTAAAGACTAAATAGAGATGGAGAAGGAAGAGGAAGGGCAGATAAATGCCTATGGAGAGGGAGAGTTATAACTAAGGGCCAGTTGTTGGGTCATATGAATCTTCTTAAAATATATATGCATATGTAAGAAATGTAAATGGAATCACCAAATAAAGAGTAAAATAAACCAACTGGACACCACTCAGTACTAAATGAAACCCCAGTGGTTAGAATGGGATACGTATAAGTGAGTTTTTGGCCAAAAGGGACACACACAAACCCACAAACAAAGAATCCAGGCTATTGAAAATGCTGTATATTTGTTTTCCACAAACCAACGGTAATTCCCTATTGGTGACAATAATGCCTACATAAACCATTGAACCAAGAGAAATCAAGCTGGTGCTTAAATAGAGACCACACAAAATGACTAGTGCTGATGGTACTGGAAGGCACTCCTCAAGCTACCAAAGGAGGAAGATAAATATCAATCCAGCTACAAAAGATTTAACCTTTAATAGAAAAGTGTCTGCCAGTATACTTTTATAATAGTTTCACAAAACTTCTAAGAGCAACCAACAAATATTTTTTTTTTGATTTGAAGCCCAATCTGAAACCAAGAGAGGTATCTATACTCAAGAGAACATTTTTGTGTTTGCTTGCCTGTATCCTTCCTTTCCCTCCCTGCCTCCCCCACCTCCAAACAGGGACACAGACAACACAGGTCTTTTTACACTCAGCTTCTCTCTGTGAATAAAGAATTGGGAGACAAAGGTACAAAGGTCTCCAGACCAGGAAATTCATTGATATAAAGAGAGAAATATAACCTCTTGATACTTAAAGATGGCATAAAGATATTCTCCTCTAATAATTCCTACAGGATACTCATATTTTGTCTAACGTGGGCACCACAGGAACTTTGGGTTCAAATACTGGTTTGACAGGCTGCCTCTTATAAGCTGGTGTAGCACTTAAAGATGGGAAATTTCACCTGTGGTTTGGGACTAGCTAGGGAGTATTAGTCACTGACTCCAAGTAGTGAGAGCAGTTATAATCACCTGCTATGAATACGTATTAATAATACAGTCTGTGTCTCTAGGTAAAGAGCATAACAGATGTTATAATAGGTATTAATTAAATAGATGTCTGTGGCTCCTGGTAGAGAGCACAGCAAATAGAAGGTTTAAATAAATGTCTGTAGCTCTTGGTAGAGAGCACAACAGAAAACAGAAAAGATAGCTGCTCTAGGAGGAAAGTGTATTATTCATGGGAAATTTCACCTGTGGTTCAGAACTAGATAGGGAATATTAGTCACTGACTCCAAGTAGAGCAGTGATAATCACCTGCTATGAACAGGTATTAACAGATATGTAGCTCCAGGTAGAGAACATAACAGATAGCTGTTATAACAGGTATTAGTGGAAGGTTGAATTAATTCCTTTAAAAATGGTATAAAGATATACTGCTCTAATAAGTATTACAGGGTACTCATATTCTTTCTAACGTGGTTTTCTAGAGAATTTTGGGGTTAAATCCTGATTTGATAAGCTACTGCTTATAAGCAAATATAGAAAGTAAAGGAAAGGGGAAAAGGGAAATGGGAAAAAGGGAAAAGGGAAAAGGGGAAAGGGAAAGAAAAAGAAAGGAAAAAAGGGGAAGAGGAAAGGAAAATGAAAAGGATAGGAAAGAGGAAATGAAAGGAAAAGAGAAAGGAAAGGGGAAAAGAAAGAAGACGAAAGAGGAAAGGAAAAGGAAAGGAAAATAGAAGTGTGAATCACTTGTATTAAAGATAGTATAATAAAGTTTGAAGGAGAGTCATATTCTGTCTAATGTGGGCTCCATGGGAATTTTGGAATAATATCCTGACATGACAAATTAGAAAGACCTAAATAGGCTAAAATGAGTGTGGTTTTGTGTATTGTGGTTGTTTAATTGTTCCTATGGGACAGAGGGCAACCAAAAGGTTTTCCTGGTTATCAGCTGAAGGACATGCTAATTTGTGGAACAGGTTTTGTCATCTGTTTTTGGAAAAGGTGATTAAAGTACTTACACCTTCCAGAGTTATATGGATCAGATTTGGTAGAGGGAGACACTTAAGAATTAGATTCCAGAGAATCAAATAACAAGTTTGTCTTAGTCAGGGTTTCTATTCCGGCACAAACCTCATGACCAAGAAGCAAGTTGGGGAGGAAAGGGTTTCTTCAGCTTAAAATTCCATACTGCTGTTTATCACCTAGGAAGTCAGGACTGGAACTCAAGCAGGTCAGGAAGCAGGAGCTGATGCAGAGGCCATGGAGGGATGTTCTTTACTGGCTTGCTTCCCCTGGCTTGCTCAGCCTGCTCTCTTATAGAACCCAAGAATAACAGACCAGAAATGGTACCACCGACAAGGGGCCTTTCCCCCTTGATCACTAATTGAGAAAATGCCTTACAGTTGTATCTCATGGAGGCATTTCCCCAACTGAAGTTCCTTTCTCTGTGATAACTCCAGCTGTGTCAAGTTGACACAAAACTAGCCAGCACAAAGTTTATCTTGATGATACTAAAATTTTGTTTTGAGATTTATATATTACAGAATATACAGCCTTGGTGAATTTCATCATCAGACATGCTGAACTGACCTCCCTGAACGCCTGTTTCTTGGATTTTCATCTGGATCCAGTCAGGACACAGACATCAGAGATGAATACAATCATTGGTATGGCCTTCATAAGGCCAACTAACTCTCACATTTCCCTACTCTTACCCCTACCTTCAAATGTATCTCAACACCCATATTCAGCTTGAAGAAGTCATGAAGAGTTGTCATCCAAGTTCCCTAAGCTTCAGGGCTGGGGGTGGTTATTATAGGTTGTCTTAGATACTAAAAAATTTGAAGTTCAGGGCTTAGACCCAGTCCTTCTATTGCTGCTATTATAATCAGATCTGAGATGTTTAAGCAGGTGAGTTAAAGGCCAAATAGGAAATTCATGGCTATGAGGTTATTGTCTGGGTGTTTTCAGTTATTTTAATTAGAAATGGCTGAGAGTAGTTAACAGACAACAGTCTAGATTACTTCACATAGATAGCTGGTTTTCAAAACATTAGAAGTCCACAGAATGTGAGCTTTAATATTATTTATTCACATGTTGTTAAGACACGTCTGCTCCTGACAGGTTTCCCTTTTTTGATTCAAAGAAGAAACTGAGTATCTTTGAGGTACTCCATTTGTGACAAAATAACCACTAGGCAAGAATTGCCTCATTTCATCTACAGACATAATACAGTTCAAAGAAAGGATACAATTACAGGCTAGGACAGCTTGATTCTGATGAGACAGTGTAGGCTAGTCCTTAATATTAATGTATCTGAAAGTCTGTCCATGACCTGGCCAGTAGGTTGAATACCGATGCTCCAATGTTTTGAAGTAAGGGACTATCGAGGTGATCAGTTGTCTCTATAAATTGGCTAAGTTTTGGAAGCTGTTTTAGGCTTCCTATATATTCTCAGTTAATATCAGTGGTTCTTGAATTTCTGTTGGGGTTGAAAAACTACATAGTCTCCTAGAGAACTGAGGCTTTTTACTTTAAGAGGAACAGATTTGAGAGGATGTTTTTCAGGTGGCATTGTATTTAAAGCCCAGTGATAGCCAGGCTCAGAACCTGGCTTTACCTAAGGATAGATGACAGAGGTTCTATTTAATTAACAACCATAATGAACTGGGTGTTAGGTCTCTTCTAATTTATAAATAACAAAATAGTAATAGTTATGTTCAATTTTATCTGAGATAAAATAGTCTTTTAATTGGACAGAAAGGGGGAAATGTTGTGGGTAGCCATGGGGATAATTATATTTGATATTAATTCCATTCTCCTGTGAGTGGCTGCAAACAAGGAGGTAGTCAGCACTCAGGTGATTTCCTAAAAACCTGCTTCCCACCTTAATTTGTAAAATAAAGGAAAGCTGATGATTGGGCAGGTGAAAGGGAAGGTGGAGTGGAAGGTGGGAGAATAAGAAGGAGAAAATGGAAGAGGGAGAGGATGCAGAGGTGGAGGAAAACAAAGAAAAGCAGAGCAGAAGCCCATCGCCAGGGGAAACTGCAAGTTCTAAGGGGTCTCATAAGCTGTGGAAGATGGTAGCATAGTGGTAGATCTGTCCAATCTTGGTGCACAGCATGTAATCATATTAACTGAGTTGTGTTTTCATTGCTGGGGCATATTTTGGAGGAGATTTACCTCAACACCATGGTGTTACCACAATGCTGGTAAGAATGACTTCCTTGGGGTTTTCCTTATACTCGGAGGTCATCCTGATAGCTGAGGGTACCAGGCCAATGTCCAGTTCTGTATGTTGTAATCCCCTAATGAAGCATAATGCAACTATAACCCTGTTTTCAGTGCCCATGATATTATTTCTGACATATTTACACACTTGGTGAAAAAAGCAAGCTTTAAGAATCACAAGCAATTTTACATGTATATTTTGATGGATAGAGCAAAGCGTCAAACGCTTTACATATATACTCATATTTGATATGGAAAACAGCTCCAACTTTACTTTTCTCACACTGCTTACTTATCTGTGTAAAATCTTTCAGGTAGTATAAAATGCAAGGTGATTACTTTTCGTTTTCTTCTCGTGAACAATTATGAGTATATGTAAGGAAAAGCATCTTCCAAATATACTCCCACAATTATCTGTTTATAAATTATGGATAAAAAAATTTCCTCCTAGAATCCACATATATTTATATCTAAGCAAGTTGTTATAGATTAAACATGTGTAAGCAAGCAAGGTAAGTTTTATTTTTTTTTCAGCCAGTTACTCTTACTGGTAGACTGCTATTTGCTGTTATAAAGGAAGGGTCAATTACTTTATTATTTATGTCAAAAATTAATGCTATAAAAATCTTTTTTTTTAATTAGGCATTTTCCTCATTTAAATTTCCAATGCTATCCCAAAAGTGCCCCATACCCTCCCCCCCACTCCCCTACACACCTTTTTTGGCCCTGGCGTTCCCCTGAACTAGGGCATATATAGTTTGCAAATCCAATGGACTTCTCTTTCCAGTGATGGCCGACTAGGCCATCTTTTGATACATATGTAGGAGGAGTCAAGAGCTCTGTGGTACTGGTTAGTTCATAATGTTGTTCCACCTATAGGGTTGCAGATCCCTTTAGCTCCTTGGGTACTTTCTCTAGCTCCTCCATTGGGAGCCCTGTGATCCATCCATTAGCTGACTGTGAGCATCCACTTCTGTGTTTGCTAGGCCCCGGCATAGTCTCACAAGAGACAGCTATATCTGGGTCCTTTCGATAAAATCTTGCTAGTGTATGCAATGGTGTCAGTGTTTGGATGCTGATTATGGGGTGGATCTCTGGATATGGCAGTCTCTACATGGTCCATCCTTTCATCTCAGCTCCAAACTTTGTCTCTGTAACTCCTTCCAAGGGTGTTTTGTTCCCACTTCTAAGGAGGGGCATAGTATCCACTCTTCAGTCTTCATTTTTCTTGAGTTTCATGTGTTTAGGAAATTGTATCTGATATCTTGGGTATCCTAGGTTTTGGGCTAATATCCACTTATCAGTGAGTACATATTGTGTGAGTTCCTTTGTGAATGTGTTACCTCACTCAGGATGATGCCCTCCAGGTCCATCCATTTGCCTAGGAATTTCATAAATTCATTCTTTTTAATAGCTGAGTAGTACTCTATTGTGAAAATGTACCGCAATGTTTGTATACATCCCTCTCTTGAGGGGCATCTGGGTTCTTTCCAGCTTCGGACTATTATAAATAAGCCTGCTATGAACATAGTGGAGCATGTTTCTTTCTTACTAGTTGCAACATCTTCTGGATATATTCCCAGGAGAGGTATTGAGGGATGCTCCGATAGTACCATGTCCAGTTTTCTGAGAATCCTCCAGACAGATTTCCAGAATGGTTGTACAAGCTTGCAATCCCACCAACAGTGGAGGACTGTTCCTCTTTCTCCACATCCTCGCTAGCATCTGCTGTCACCTGAATTTTTTATCTTAGTCATTCTGACTGATATGAGATGCAATCTCAGGGTTGTTTTGATTTGCATTTCCCCGATGATTAAGAATACTGAACATTTTTTTCAGGTGTTCTCAGCCATTCGGTATTCCTCAGGTGAGAATTCTTGGTTTAGCTCTGAGGCCCATTTTTTAATGGGGTTATTTGGTTTTCTGGATTCCACCTTCTTGAGTTCTTTATATATATTGGATATTAGTCCTCTATCTGATTTAGGATAGGTAAAGATCCTTTCCCAATCTGTTGGTGGCCTTTTTGTCTTATTGACAGTGTCTTTTGCCTTACAGAAGCTTTGCAAGTTCATGTGGTCCCATTTGTCAATTCATGATCTTACAGCACAAGCCATTGCTGTTCTATTCAGGAATTTTTCCCCTGTGCCAATATCTTCAAGGCTTTTCCCCACTTTCTCCTCTTTATGTTTCAGTGTCTGGTTTTATGTGGAGCTCCTTGATCCACTTAGATTTGACCTTAGTACAAGGAGATAGGAGTGGATCAATTTCCATTCTTCTACATGATAACCACCAGTTGTGCCAGCACCATTTAATGAAAATGCTGTCTTTTCTCCACTGGATGGTTTTAGCTCCCTTGTGGAAGATCAAGTGACCATAGGTGTGTGGGTTCATTTCTGGGTCGTCAATTCTATTCCATTGTTCTACTTTTTTATCATTATATCAGTACCATGAAGATTTTTATCACAATTACTCTGTAGTAAAACTTTAGGTCAGGCATGGTGAGTCCACCAGAGGTTCTTTTATCCTTGAGAAAAGTTTTTGCTATCCTAGGTTTTTTGGTTATTCTAGATGAATTTGCAGATTTTTCTTTCTAATTCATTGAAGAAAGGAGTTGGAATTTTGATGGGGATTGCATTGAATCTGTAGATTGCTTTTGGCAAAATAGCCATTTTTACAATGTTGATCCTGCCAATCCATGAGCATGGAGAATTTTTCCATTTTCTGAGATCTTCTTTTATTTCTTTCTTCAGAGACTTGAAGTTCTTATCATACAGATCTTTCACTTCCTTAGTTAGAGTCACGCCAAGGTATTTTATATTATTTGTGACTATTGAGAAGGGTGTTGTTTCCCTAATTTCTTTCTCAGCCTGTTTATTCTTTGTGTAGAGAAAGGCTATTGACTTGTTTGAGTTAATTTTATATCCATGTACTTCAATGAAGCTGTTTATCAGGTTTGGGTAATTCTTTGAATAGTTCTTCTTGTTCCACTTGGTTGATTTTGCCCCTGAGTTTGATTATTTCCTGCTGTCTACTCCTCTTGGTGAATTTGCTTTCTTTTTTTCTAGAGCTTTTAGGTGTGTGGTCAAGCTGCTAGTGTGTTCTCTCTCTAGTTTCTTTTTGGAGGCACTCAGAGCTATGAGTTTCCCTCCTAGAAATGCTTTCATAGTGTCCCATAAGTTTGGGTATGTTGTGGCTTCATTTTCATTAAACTCTTAAAAAGTCTTTAATTTCTTTCTTTATTCCTTCCTTGACCAAGGTATCATTGAGAAGAGTGTTGTTCAGTTTCCATGTGAATGTTGGCTTTCCATCAATTATGTTGTTATTGAAGATCAGCCTTAGTCCATGGTGGTCTGATAGGATGCATGGGAGATTTCAATATTTTTTTTTTCTCTTGAGACCTGTTTTTGACCAATTTTGTGGTCAAATTTTGGAGAAGGTACCATGAGGTGTTGAGAAGAAGGTATATCCTTTTGTTTTAGAATGAAATGTTCTGTAGATATCTGTTCAGTCCATTTGTTTCATCTCTTCTGTTAGTTTCACTATGTCCCTGTTTAGTTTTTGTTTCCACGATCTGTCCATTGATGAAAGTTTCATTCGATATTTGAATGGCTAGTCCAGCTTGTTTCTTCAGACCATTTGCTTGCAAAATTGTTTTCCACCCTTTCACTCTGAGGTAGTTTCTGTCTTTTCCCCGAGATAGCTTTCCTGTAAGCAGCAGAATGTTGGGTCCTGTTTGTGTAGCCAGTCTGTTAGTCTATGTCTTTTTATTGGGGGAATTGAGTCCATTGATATTAAGAGATATTAAGGAAAAGTAATTGTTGCTTCCTATTATTTTTGTTTTTAGAGTTGGCATTCTGATTTTGTGGCTGTCTTCTTTTTGATTTCTTGAAGGATTACTTTCTTGCTTTTACTAGGGCATGGTTTTAGTCCTTGTATTGTTTTTTGTTGTTGTTGTTGTTTTGTTGTTGTTTTGTTTTTTCTGTTGTTATCCTTTGGAGGGCTGGATTCGTGGAAAGATAATGTGTGAATTTGGTTTTGTCGTGGAAAACTTTCGTTTCTCCATCTATGGTAATTGAGAGTTTGGCTGGGTATAGTAGCCTGGGCTGGCATTTGTGTTCTCTTAGGGTCTCTATAACATCTGTCCAGGATCTTCAGGCTTTCATAGTCTCTGGTGAAAATTCTGGTGTAATTCTGATAGGCCTGCCTTTATATGTTACTTGAACTTTCTCCCTTACTGCTTCTAATATTCTCTTTTATTTAGTGCATTTGTTGTTTTGATTTTTATGTGTTGGGAGGAATTTCTTTTCTGGTCAAGTCTATTTGGAGTTCTGTAGGCTTCTTGTATGTTCATGGGCATCTCTTTCTTTAGGTTTGGGAAGTTTTCTTCTATTATTTTGTTGAAGATATTTGCTGGCCCTTTAAGTTGAAAATCTTTGTTCTCATCAACTCCTATTGTCCATAGGTTTGGTCTTCTCATTGTGTCCTGTATTTCCTGGATGTTTTGAGTTAGGATCTTTTTGCATTTTGTATTTTCTTTGATTGTTGTGCCAATGTTCTCTATGGAATCTTCTGTACCTGAGATTCTCTCTTCAATCTCTTGTATTCTGTTGCTGATGCTTGTATCTACGGTTCCAGATTTATTTCCTAGGGTTTCTATCTCCAGTGCTGCCTCACTTTGGGTTTTCTTTATTGTGTCTACTTCCCCTTTTAGGTCTTGGATGGTTTTATTCAATTCCATCACCTGTTTGGTCATGTTTTCTTGCAATACTTTAAGGGATTTTTGTGCTTCCTCTTTAAGATCTTTTATCTGTTTTGCAGTGCTCTCCTGTATTTCTTTAAGTGAGTTATTAAAGTCCTTCCTGATGTCTTCTCCCATCATCATGAGATATGCTTTTAAATCCATGTCTAGTTTTTTGGGTGTGTTGGGATGCACAGGACTGGGTGGGGTGGGTATGCTGCGTTCTGATGACAGTGAGTAGTCTTGGTTTCTGTTAGTAAGATTCTTATGGTTGCCTTTCACCATCTAGTAATCTCTGGAGTTAGTTGTTGTAGTTGTCTCTGGTTAGATCCTGTTCCTCAGGTGTTTATGTTAGCCCCTATGCGCAGACCTGGGAGACTAGATCTCTCCTGAGTTTCAGTGTTCAGAATACTTTCTGCAGGTAGGCTCTCCTCTTGCAGGGAAGTTGCCCAGATATCTGGTGTTCAAACCTGCCTCCTGGCAGAAGTTGTGATCTACTCACAGAGTTCTAAAGATCACGTGGAGGGTCCTGTGTATACCTTACGGGCGTCAGCCTACTCTGGGCCTTAGCTACCCTGGTGCTGGCGGGGAACAGAAGTGACTTGTGCCCCTGATCAGGCCGGATTTTCTGCTTCCCTAATTAATGCAGTCTCAGGTCCCTCATGAGTGGATTGGAGCAGACGCTGTGTTCCACTCACCAGAGGTCTTAAGGTCCCATGGCGGGTCTTGTGGGTAACTTGCAGGTGTCAGCCGACTCCGTGCCCAAGCTACCCTGGTGCTGGCGGGACTGGAAGTGCTCTATAAAAATCTTAATAGAACCACAGAACTAAATTTTATACAAAAAACAATCAGCTCTTTCTACTTTGAATCCTTAGAGTGCACATGTATTCATTAACCATGTTTTTATTAAATCATATCAGGAAACTGAGGGGAAAAAGTGGGTAAGGAATTAATCATCACCTGATCACCATCTCAGATTTTGCAAAATAAATAAATGAATAAAAAGCATGTTTTTTCATAGTAATTCTTTCCAAGTGTAATGATTTAATTATTAATCTGCTCCAGCAGCAATGCTTGAAAATGTTCAATCTAACTGACACTCTTTGTGACAATGACATTGGCCAGTAAGGGGCTGGAACCCCCTCCCCCTTAGAGTTTTTATACAACTCATAGATTATAAGGGATGTGATGGTGAGCATAGCAAGCAGAACAAAACTCCACAACAGCATGAAGTCCTCAGGACACAGTACTTGGGGTTCTGCCTCTCTCAGGCACACCTTGCTTGGGCTAACTCCTGGGCAACATTCCATAAGTTCTAATGGTTTTGCTGTTCCTTTTGCATACCACCCAACATCTATCTAGTATGATGCTTCAGGTTGTATAACATACATATGGAATTCAGAAGTACATGTAATAATGTCTTGTCTTTCCTTATACCATACACATTTTGAGGATAAAACACAGATTAGTTAGCATAGCTGCAATTACCACTTATCTATCTAAACAGTCCCAATAGAATTGAATAGAATACTGTGTTGTAAAACAGACTTAAAGGATTATGTAAACTCTTATTACCAAATGTACATGATATCTTTGATTGCCCCTGTCACCCATGGAATGTGTACACTTCAATTTTTATATGGTTCACCTCACCAAGAATCCATCAAAGCCCAATAGTTCAGAGGTAAAATGTACAGTCCTGAGAGCCCCTCTGCCATGTTTAATTTATTTTTCTTTGTAGTAAAATTTAAAGTAAAGTAATTTCTCATATAATATTACCCTGCTTACTGTCCCCACAAATTTTACTCCCCACAGTTCTTTTTCCACTTCCCCTCGCTTCTAAATCTACTTCTTTTCTCTCATCATTCGTCAAATGCCCCTCTCTTTCAACTATCTCTCCCTGCATTCCCTTCCTCAACCCCATCTCCCTTCACCATGTCACCTGATCTCTTTCTTGTCCACCTTGGTCCACTAATAAAACCATTCTATTTCGCCATACCATGGGCATCCATGGGTTTGCGCCAGTCCCTTCCTCTATATCTAACTTCCGTGGATCTACCAATTATAGACTGGTCATCACTTATGTAATGTTGAATGTCTTAGTGTTTCTATTGCTGTCACAAAACACGATGACAAAAGAGCAAGTTGGGGAGGGTAGGACTTATTTGGCTTAGACTTCTTCATTGTTGTTCATCATTGAAGACAGACAGAACAGGAACTGAAATTGGCCAGGAACCTGGAGGCTGGAACTGATACAAAGATCATGGATGGGTACTGTTTAGTGGCTGGTTCCACATGATTTGCTCTGTCTGCTTTCTCATAGATAACTCATAACCACAAGCACATTGATGGTAGTAAAAACAATGGACAGGATCCCTCCCCATCAATCACTAATTAAGAAAATGCCCTGCAGTCTTGCCTGAACAGCCTAATCTTATGGACATTTTATCAAATGAGTTTTCCTTCTCTCAGATGACTTTACATTGTGGCAAGTTGACAAAAACAATACAGCCCAGTCAATATCAACATATAAATCAATACATAGCATATCTATCTTAATTGGACTAGGTTATTTTACTCAGGAAGAGTTTTTTCTATTTCCATGCATTTGCCTGCAGATTCCTTATGTCAATTTTTTTATAACAGGTGAGTAATATTCCATTGTTTAGATATACCACATTTTTATTAACTCTTCAGCTTATGGACATGCAGATTGTTTCCAGTTACTGACTATTATGAATACAGCAGCAATTAACATGGTTGAGCAAGTATCCTTATGGTAAGATGAAAGCATTTTGTGGATCTTTCCAAACTATCAGGTGTCTGTTATGTCCTTCTCTTGATTTCTGGTTTTAATAATTTGGATATTATTTCTTTGTCTTTTAGTTAATTTGGATAAGAGTTTTTGATCTTAGTGATCTTGTCAAAGAACCAATACTTATTTCATGGATTTTAAAAATATTTTTCTCTTTCTATTCTATTGATTTCCACCCCAAGTTTTACTATTTCCTGCCACCACTTCTTTTGGGTGTCATTTTTTTCTTTTTGTTCTAGAGCTTTTGGGTGTTCTTTTAAAGTACTAATATCAAATTTCTCTAATATTTTATTGGATATTTTCTTTATATGCATTTCAAATGTTATCCCCTTTCCTGGTTCCTTCTCTGAAAAACACCCACCCCTTATCCTCCCTCCCATTGCTTATCAACCCAGCCACTCCAGCTTCCTGGCCCTGGCATTCCCCCCACATTGAGTCATAGAACATTCATAGGACAAAGGGCCTCTCCGCACATTGATGTCTAACTAGGCCATCCTGTTCTGTATATGCAGCTGGAACCACGAGTCCCACCATATGTGCTCTTTGGTTGGTGGTTTAGTGCCTGGGAGCTCTGGGGGTACTGGCTAGTTCATTTTGTTGTTCCTCTTATGGGTCATCAAACTCTTCAGCTCCTTAGGTCCTTTCTCTAGCTTCTTTAATGGCGACCCTATGTGCATGGGTGTGAGGATCCACTTATGTATTTGTTAGTTTTCTGGCAGAGCTTGTCAGGAGAGAGCTATATCAGGCTCCTGTCAGTAAGCAGTTGTTGGCATCCACAACAGTGTCTGGGTTTGGTGATTGTATATGAGATGGTATATTAGTTAGGGTTTTATGGCTGTGAACATAAACCATGACCAAGGCAAGTCTTATAAAAAACCAACATTTAATTGGGGCTAGCTTATAGATTCAGAGGTTCAATTCATTACCATAAAGGTGGGAGCATGGCAGCATTCAGGCATGCATGGTGCAGGAGGAGCTGAGAGTTCTACATCTTCATCCAAAGGCTACTAGTGGAAGACTGAGTTCCAGGAAACTAAGGTGAGGATCTTATGCCCAAAACCATAGTGACACACCTACTCCAACCAGGTCACACCTATTCTAACAAGGCCATACCTCCAAATGGTGCCACTCCCTGGTCCAAGAATATACAAACCATCACAGATGGATCCCCAGGTAAACCAGTCTCTGGATGGTCATTTCTTCAGTCTACATTCCACATTTTGTCTCTGTAACTACTTCCATCGCTCTTTTGTTCCCAGCTTCTAAGATGCATTGAAGTATCCATCAAATAACCCCATTAAAAATGGGGCTCACAGCTAAACAAAGAATTCTCACCCGAGGAATACTGAATGGCTGAGAAGCACCTGAAAAAAATGTCCAACATCAGGGAAATGCAAATCAAAACAACCCTGAGATTCTACCTCACACCAGTCAGAATGGCTAAGTTCAAAAATTCAGGATAAAGCAGATGCTGGTGAGGATGTGGAGAAAGAGGAACAGTCCTCCATTGTTGGTGAGATTGCAAGCTTGTACAACCACTCTGGAAATCAGTCTGGTGGTTCCTCAGAAAATCGGACATAGTACTACCTGAGGATCCCGCAATACCTCTCCTGGGCATATATCCAGAAGATGTCCCAACCAGTAAGAAGGACACATGCTCCACTATGTTCATAGCAGCCTTATTTATAATAGCCAGAAGCTAAAAAGAACCCAGATGCCCCTCAACAGAAATGGATACAGAAAATGTGGCACATTTACAAAATGGAGTACTACCAAGCTATTCAAAGGAATGAATTTATGAAATTCCTAGGCAAATGGATGGACCTGGTGGGCATCATCCTGAGTGAGCTAACTCAATCACAAAAGAACTCACATGATATGTACTCACTGATAAGTGGATATTAGCAAAGAAACTTAGGATACACAGGATATAAGATACAATTTGCGAAACACAAGAAACGCAAGAAGAACTAAGACCAAAGTGTGGATACTTTGCCCCTTCTTAGAATTGGGAACAAAACACCCATGGAAAGGAGTTACAGAGACAAATTTGGAGCTGAGATGAAAGATGGACCATCTAGAGTCTGCCATACCAGGGGATCCATCCCATAATCAGCTTCCAAACGCTGACACAATTGCATACACTAGCAAGATTTTGCTGATAGGATCCTGATGTAGCTGTCTCTTGTGAGACTATGCCGGGGCCTAACAAACACATAAGTGGATGCTCACAGTCAGGTATTGGATGGATCACAGGGCCCCCAATGGAGGAGAGGGAGAATGTACCCAAGGAGCTGGGGGATCTACAACCCTATAGGTGGAACAACAATATGAACTAACCAGTACCCCCCCCACCAGAGCTCATGTCACTAGCTTCATATGTATCAGAAGATGGCCTAGTCGACCATCAGTGGAAAGAGAGGCCCATTGGTCTTGCAAACTTTATATGCCTCAGTACAGGGGAACGCCAGGGCCATGAAGTGGGAGTGGGTGGGTGGGGGAGTGGGTGGGGGAGGTTGTAGGGGACTTTTGGTATAGCATTGGAAATATAAATGAAATAAATACCTTATAATAAAAAATTAATAAATCTGCTATTCTCAGACCCGCCAAAAGACATGTAACAAACCTGTCCTTGGCTAGAATAACACCTGGGGAATTATAATTCCACTGATGATCTGGGACAGGTACTGTCTCTGCTCTCATTGGATATGCTCTATCTTTCGATGAATCTCATCTGCATGTGCTGTCGCTAGTTTCCAAACTCGCCCACGTTCCTGGGGAAGCAAATTGTTAGTAAGTATCATGTGTATACCATGAAAAGTTAAACTGTACGACTGAGTGATAAACTGAAATTCTTTGATAAACACAGAAGAATTAGAAGTATAGGAGCCCAATCTCTTCTCTATCCAAGAAAGTTTGCTCAGTGAGAAGGGATCGTGTACTCTGACCGTCTGGACATTGCATCTACCCCTGAAACCTCCCTTAAGGGAAGGACAGTTGCTGGGTCAGATTCCTCTAGGGGTGGAGAGTTTGGGTTTTGGTCGTGGACTTAGAGTGAGTGATAGGTGGTGTGAAAGTAGGTGCTAAGGTAGAACATTTGGTGGGACCTGTAGATGGTGTAGAAGGAGGAGAGATGGGGGTGGCAGGCCCCAGGGAGTCTCGGAAGGGGGGAAACCGAGGCAGCAGTTTGGGTTATAAATCTCACAGAAGCTCGCCTACTGCGAAAAGGAGGTGGGTCGTATGTTGGGTCCAGTATCATAATATCATTTAGTGGGAGTTGTGCAGGATTTATGGTAACAGAAGTTGAGTGGGAGAGCAAGAAGAAAACATAGCAGGGTGGGAATGGAGATGAATGAAAGATTTTACATAGATAACCTCTTCCCATTTATCAGTTTGCTGGCAGTATGTATAAAGATCCTTTTAATTTTGATGCCTTTAAAGGAGGCATCAGCTTCAAAGACTTAAGATTTTCTAGGAGACATCCCAGTGGTGTATCTGAGGATACATTTGAAGACACGTTGTTGCCCATATTCTGGAGGTTCCTGGTGTTCGTACCAGCATTCAGAGAAGAGCTCAGAAACCAAAAAGGAAATCAACCAGGCTAGAGTGCACAAGTCCTCAAGAGGACCTCTAGTGGCTACCCAGTAAGCCCTGGACTTACTGTGGAAAGTGCTCCACCCTGGCAAGGGATTTCAGCCAGCAGCTAGAACCCTGAGGAGAGAGAGCAACTTTCAGGAGAACAGGATCCAGATGGGCAATGTCTGCTTCTATGTCAGCTGGAACGCTAGCCCCTTAGTTCTCAGGCAGAACTGGCCAAGTTCTGTTCGGGGAACTGGAGGGCCTTCCCCACTGATGAGCCCTACTGATGGTATGCTGGTGTCTGCGTGGGAATTTTTAGCGAACCAGTAAAATGGGAGCGTGGAAGCCTGGCCTATAAGGCGTGTGGAAGTGGCACAGTTCACTTAGTTTAAATTTTGTGGGTTCCGTGGCAGCCAGGGGTCAGGTGGTGGAAAAGGCAGGCAGAGGCTCCCCTCCCCCGCTGGTCTTTGTGTGAGTGCCAAGCCATTTCTCAGGCAAAGGAGGTCAATTCCCCTTATGACTGGGATTTAAAGACACAGCGGAAGGTGGGGGTCACTAAGAATTCTGGCTTAGAGCAAGGAGGGATAGGGAAGTGCAGACCACTGTGCAAAGTGGGCAGGGCTCAAGACAGTGGGATTCTTACCGTGGATGCTGTGCTCTGTGCCCACCGCTGCGTCCACTGGGGTGCCCCCTCAGGCACACCAGACACTGGTGTCTGTTTGCTCTTTATCTGAGTCTTGGCACCATTTATATGTTAATTAACACCAGATAATATTAATCTATATATTTTGAGCGGATAAACCGAACAGCAGACCAGGCCAAGGTGGTTCCACGTGGGAGAGGTTTATTGTGCAGGGATAGGGGCCAGCAAAGCCATTAGAAGGGCAGAGAGGAGGAAAAAGAGAAAAAGAGGCTGGAGAGAAGAAAGAGAAGAAAGAGTGAGGAGGGGGTGATCCCCTAATTTATATGAAAAATGTCACACTGGTGAGGGTGGCAACTGAGCCAAGTGGATTGTGGGATTGAGGGTTGTTGTTCTGGCAATGTAGGTCAAGGGTCACATAGTTAGACAGGAGCTTGGAGAGTCCTGGTGCTAACATTTACAGCCTTCAGAATGCTCCAAACTGATTTCTAGAATGACCCCACCCGTTTGAAATCCCAATAAGATGTTGGGATTCCCTTTACTCAGCATCCCCCACCCCAGCCCTCCATTGTTGGTTGTTTTGGTGATCTTTGCTATTTTTACTGTACTCAGACAGATGGACTCTTTACCCTGTCCAACTAACTATATTAGTGCAGAGGAGGTCTGTGATTGGACAGGGACAAGGGGTCAGAGCTAGGAGTTATGGAGAGGAGGAGAGTCCTAGAGGGTAGGGAGGAGAACCAAGATGGCTTTGTATGTGTACCTGCGTGGCATTTACTAGCCACAAATGGCTATGATTTCACAAGTTTAGAAATATTGGGATAAAGGTTTTATCATTATCAATTGTCTCTGAAATTATTGTATTGTACCTTGTAAATTGTGATATTATTGATACATAAATCTGATTGGTTAATTAAGCTTTAAGAGTCGTGATTCTACAAGGCTACTGGGTGTTGTGAGATGCAACCATGATGTTGGTGGTGCCATTTAGTTACTGGAATGTGAGATTTTGACTAGAGGGATTATAGCAGAGAGGGAACTAGTGGCTCAAGGGAAACATGAGCCAGATACTGCAGGGGCAAGCTGCAGAGAGTTGGCAGGCCTGCAGGAGCACAGAAGTCTGGTCCGGCACCAGGGAGAGTTGGCGGGTTTATTTTTAAAACATATTTCCCACAACAGTTTTGATATATAATATCCTAATTACTGGGTACAATCAACAATTTTTGAGTCATTCATAGACATATTTTCATCACTTGATATCTCTGTTCCAGACTCGTTTTTTTTTTTTATATTATTGAGTTTATAATTACTATATTTGTCTCTTACACTTTATGTGTTTGAATAGCAAGCAGGTCTCATTTCAACAACAAACTAGGCCAAGACAATTACACATGAAAGAGAATTTTTGTTTCTTTGTTTGTTTTATTTTGTTTTGTTTTTCAAGACAGGGTCTCTCTATAGAACTTGGCAACTTGGCTGTCCAAGAACTCACTCTGTAGACCAGGCTTGCCTTGAACTCAGAAATCGGCCTGCATCTACCTCCCAAGTGGTGGGATTAAAGTCATGTGCCAGAACCGCTGGCAGTCTGGAAGAGGTTTTATTGAGAGGGAGAGACAAGTTGGTGGCAGACAGAGAAGAGGGGGAAAAGAAAGAGAGGGAGGGGTGTTCCCCTTATTTATATGGAAAATGATGTAATGCAGGTAAAGGTGGGAGGTGAGACAAGTGTATTCTGGAAACATGGTAGCTTACATCTTGGCAACAGTTCTGTAGGTCTCTCTGTCACCTATGTGATCTCATCGGTTTGGGAGGTCCTGATGCCAACATAAGTCCCTTCTTGTTATAAAGATAACGAAAGAAAAAGAGAAAGGCAATGATGAAAAGGGAATGAGGTCATCATGTCTTTTAAGCTGCTTCCTGCTGTGTATGAGCATTGCTCATTTTGTGGTGTAGCTTACCTTCACCATCTAGATCCTCTTGGTAAACATTCACATCAGGTTCCTCTGTGGACAGCAGCTCTTCTGTGGGCAGTGGCTGGTAATCCTCTAACACGAACTGATTAGTAGTTTGGCTAGAAACTTTCTGTATTTGTTGTTGAAGAAATATGGAAACAAGATGAATGAGGCAGGGAGAAAATTATAATAGCAAGAAAATGACTAGGAAAGGTGTTATGAAAGGGAGTATCCACTTAAATATAGGATTTTCGAAAATCGTAGAACTGGAGGTCTCATGGTCTCTGAAGTTCTCAATGTCAACTGTAGCTCCTGGATTTTATCACTATCCAGGACGGGTTGACATAGAAACAGCATTCTTCTTGGATTGTAGCCATATGCGTCCACACTAACTGGGTTCCTGAGTGGGAGGCCAGAACTTTATGGGAGAGAATGGTGAGAGAAGTAATGGAGACCAACACATATTTTCTGATCAAGGCCCAAAGTTTAATAAGTGTCTGTGCTTATAAAGGGGGGAGGCGAGGCCATCCTCCACCAATCCATTCTTGATGCCTGTCACCAGCCTGTAGGCAATCTGCTGGACAGAACTGGTTTGGCAAGTAGGAGTAAATTACTGGATTGTTTGCTGTCTCTGGAATATCTCAAGAACCTCTCAGCAGGTAGCAGTGTCTTGGAGAAGAGCAGGCAGGTAACAGAACAATAGAGCCATCTATGTGAGAAGGCTCCACCCAGGTGTTCTTATTCTCAGTGACAGTGACTTCTGAATCAGCCTGCTTCAAGGCTGGGGGAGGCTACAGTGGAGGAACAGGCAAAGACCACCTTCTTTAGCTTCAGAATATCTAGCCCCTGTAGATTCTGAAGCACCACCACTGCCAAAGAATCTATCTGTTTCTGGATACTGAGCACATTTTCAGACATTTTTGAAGATAGCTTTTTAACTGGGAAGTGAACTTATTATATTGGGTCATGGAAGTCATTATCCCTGCAATTCCAGTACCAGCACCTATGGTTATTCCCATAGCAACCAAGAGTGAAATGACTTGAATTGCCCTCTTATGTTGACCAGCTATCATATTTTCAACTGGGATTGGCAGGGGCTCATTTCCCTGGATTACTCCCTGTTCAGGGAATAGGAGTACCATTGTGCAAAGTCCCGACCAGCTGATGGGTAGGCAATGATATTCCTGAGTGCCACAAAGAATTGACGTGTTCAGGACTACATGGCATTATGGCAGGTATGATATATTGAGGGATATGGTTTTATTGAAGTCTAGGGAACTTAGTGTTCCTACAGGACGTGTCCCAGAGGTCTTAAAACAGTTTGCTATGCCAAAGAGAGGGATAGAGATAAGGTATGTAGTCATGGCAACATTGGAGTCAAGGCAACTGACAAAGGCTGAGGTAAAGTTACTTGGCAGTATCACTGGAGAGGCTGTAAGTGACAATTGTGAGTTAGCTCCAGGGGGTACACATAATCAGCATTCTTTAAATTGTTGAGGCTGGTGACATTAAGGAGTTGGTATGCTGAGGTCAAGTTTGAAGCAAAAGGCAAAATGACAAGTTAGTGCCATTTATGAGGGGTGATATCAAAGAGGTAAGGACCTCAGAGGAGTGTTTGATTATCTCCCCTACTTTTCAGATATCTAGGGGTTGGGCAATTGAGACATATTTTCTTTGGATATGGTTGGTACTTACTAGGGAACTGGGTTGATTTTTACTGTAGAGCTTACCAATAACTCCTACCTCCCACCTGGAATCCCATGAGTCTTATATGTAGAAAAAGATTGTCTTGTGGTGTTGATAGAAGAAATGATTGGTTCATGACCCTAGCATATGTATCTGACAAGACCAATATGGGCAGCCCCCATATTCATCTGACAGTTTTCTACAATAATCTTTTGTCTGGTTAAAGAAAAAGCAAGTATAGAGATCATAATATTTAGATGGGATAACAGATACAGGGATGATATCAATTTGGATCAGTTCCTGGCATCCAGCTATGGAGCAGTTTCCTGACCCTATTTGGAAAGAATGTTTGTTATCTGTGGTGATTTCTTGGACTTTGACCCTCCAGATGTTAGGGCTACCCAGATGGAAATGAACATCAGGGGGAGGATAAGAAACCCATATCTCATCCAGTGAGGTCAAGCTTGACTGCCAGAGTGGAGTCTCATTTTCTGGGACTGGGGACATGATGGGTGGTCTCAATGTCCTCTGGAACTTAATAGATAGAGAATGGTCCTGTTAGGGTGAATGTGTATGAAGAAGTGTCATTTTTAGGTGGAGGAATGAAAGGTTTGAGGTGAGACAGATGGATCCAATGAGAGAGTCCCTTGGGTTTAGCAGCTGTAGGGGTCACAAGGATTACCTTAAAAGGGCCCTGCCATTTAAGAGAGAGATGTGATGCCAATGATCTGTAGGGGATAGAAGGACTTGATAAGAAGTGGACAGGAGACAGTGTATGGCCATAGTAGATGGTGGTCAGCAAAGTGCCATAGGAGAGAATGAAAGAGTGGTAAACTCAGTGCTCCAAGGTATGCTAATCATAAAGCAGATAGCAACATTCCTTCCTCCACCCACCCGCTTCCTGGGTTCAAAGAGTGTTAATTCAAAGAAAGTTACCCTGACCATTACCAGAACCTGCAATGCAAATGTGCTATTGTTAGGGCCTCTTAGAAGCTGTCTTGAGAGTTAACAATTACCAGGTATTTTTTGTGACACCTGTGACTTTGTACTTCCTTGTGACTCTTAACTGGTATTTTTGGTATTTTCCAACAACGCCCTTCCCACCTCCTTGAGTTGTGTTTTTTTTTCCTTTAAATACCCCCTTACTCAGCTACTCAGGGCGCCACAGTCCTCTACCCCTACGTGGTGTATGACCCTGGGCCCGAGAGTGCTCTCGAATAAAAATCCTCTTGCAATTTGCAGCAAGAACGTTTCTCGTTGGTGATTTTGGGGTGTCGCCTCTCCTGAGTCAGAACGTGGGGGTGTCCTCACGTTGTGGGTCTTTCATTTGTTGCGTTGGCCGGGAAACCTGACCACCCCTCACACCTGAGAACCGACTTGGAGGTATGGGGATCCCCTCTTGTGTGTGTGCTGGCCAGTGTCTCTGTTTTGAGTGTCTGTTTTCTGAAAGGAACATTGGAACATGTGCTTTTTGTGTTGGGTTGTTTGTGTCTTGTCTTCTGTTTCTGAAGCATGGCGAAGTCTGAGTTTGGATCCATCTGAGTTTATTGAATTTGTGTCTTGGTTTCAGGGTTACGAGATCGTGGGTTCGAGTCCCACCTTGTGCCTTGGTTTTACACCTGGCAGAGTGAGGAACAAGTGTGCTTCTCTGTTTTTGGTCGTCTAGGTAGAAGTGGATGATGGTGTTTGTAGACGATGGGGTGATGGGGTTTTCTGAAATGCGCACGTCTGCATTTGCAGCTGTCCTTTTGGGCCGTAAGGACCGGAGGACTGTGGTCGGCAGACGTGCTAGGAGGACCACAGGCTGTGGCCCTGGGGGACGCCCTGGGAGGTAAGGAGAGCCAGGGACGCCTGGCCGTCTCCGGATCGGTCAGAGGGACCGAGTTCTGTTGAAGCGGAAGCTTCCCCCTCCAAAATCGTCTAATTCTTTTGCCTGCTTGTAGAGGACAAGAAAGGGTCGAGTGTGTCTAGATCTGTTGGTTTCTGTTTTGTGTGTTTTTGTGTATGTGTTTAGAGCTATGTGAAAATCTAGAAAAACAAAGGTAATTCTCATAGGTGCTTTATACCCTGACTAGAGATAGTTTACACCTGAGATGTGAGAAAATGGGTTTTGAGAAAAGCAGTACTCTCCGACTATCGGGATAATTTGGTAATAAAATAAAATAAACAGTATCAATTGGTCTTTGGAGCCCTGCATCTGTAGTTAGAAATCTAGTGTGGCTGGAGAAGCCCTGCTAGGCGCGGATTATAAACGCTGCTCTTATAGGGACGAGCAGCTTCTCAAGTTCTATGGTAAGAGAACAGATGGCTGCTTTTCCTACAAAAATCTCTGTGCTTGTGATTATTAGATTCATCAGGTGACAAGGTGCTCCTCTCTTGAAATTACAGCTAGAAAAATTAAGAATTTTGTTTGGTTTATATGGACAAATGTATACGGCCATTTCATTTTTGTTTCTAAATAGTTTCAAAAGTATAAATATGTTTTATATGTCTTGGTTATAGATTAGTGGCTCATAAGATATTGGTTATGATTAAAAATTTGTAACATTGGTAAGAAAAAGTGGATTTAAAACTGGTAACTCTGAGTTAGAGTAATTTAGAACTACAACATGCAGCATGAGACAACCCATGGGAACAGGTCTCTAAAGATACGCCTGAATTGGGTAATATTCTGTGTAATTCTTATCCTAGAAACCCGATTTATAATAGATATATTGACGGCTACACCTTCTTGTGTTTGTGTGCAGGAACGGACAGCCAAACTTTGTAGCAAGTAATGTTTTTAGAGTTCATTTTTAAAGAAAAAATAGATTGTTTTCACTGTTAAAATTGGGTTTTGCTTCTCAAAATTGTGGTTGTATAAAGCCTCCTAGTCCTAGGCCTAGTCCACTACCTCCCCCTTATCCACAGCCTCAACCCCAGCCGCCGAGGGAACCCTGAACCCCTCAGGGTGGCAGGAGGAGGACCGCTGTGGGTACATGGAGCCACAGGGAGCCGCAGAGTGGAGAGTCCGGGCGGACTCTGGTGGACCCGCCCAAACTTTAAACCCTTCAGTACTGGTCATTTTCCTCTGCTGGTATTTATAACTGGAAAATTAACCACCCCCTTTCTCAGGATCCCCAACGCCTCACAGGGTTGGTAGAGTTCCTTATGTTCTCTCATCAGCCTACTTGGGATGACTGTCAACAGCGGTTGCAGATGCTCTTAACAACCGAAGAGCGAGAAAAAATTCTGTTAGAGGCTAGAAAAATAGCCCGAAAGCCAACGGCGGTCTACACAGCTACAAAATGAGATCAGCATGAGATTCCTTTTGACTCGCCCCAGTTGTGACTACAACATGGCTAAAGGTAAGGAGAGCTTAAAAAAAACTATCGCCAGGCTCCGGTCTCCAAGGTGCCTCAAGATGGGCCCACTAATTTGGCTAAGGTAAGAGGTAATGCAGGGGCCAATTGAACCTCCCTCAATGTTCCTTGAAAGGCTTATAAAAGCCTTCAGGCGGTTCACTCCCTTTGATCTTACATCGGAAGCCCAGAAGGCCTCAGTGGCCATGGCCTTTCATAAGGCAGTCAGCTCCCGATATTAGAAAGAAACTTCAGAGATTGGAAGGTGTATTACAAGAAGGAGACAGTTATGTGATCTAGTAAAAGAGGCAGAGAAAGTCTGTGTGTGAAAGAGAGAGAGGCTGGAGACAAAAAAAAAAGAGAGAAAACAGGAGGGATCATAGACAAGAAAGAAATCTTGGCCGCAGTGATAAGAGAAAAAAAAAAAACAAAACAAAACAAAAGAGAGACAGGATCTAGACAAGAAACCTGGGCAACTGAAGATTGAGCCTCAGTTAAAGAGGCTCAGCTGTGTCAAACAGAAGTTACTTATTTGGGATACACCCTTCAAGGTGGAAAGCAGTGGCTAAAAGAAGCCAGAAAAAGACTGTAACTCAGATCCCCAACCGACTACACCAAGGCAAGTAAGAAAATTCTTGGGCACTGCTGGCTTCTACAGACTCTAGATACCTGGGTTGGCGACCTTAGCTGCCCAGTTGTACCCCCCTAACCAAGGAAGGGGAGGTGTTTGTGTGGACCCCAGGTCACCAGAAAGCCTTTGAAGAAATTACTCCTTACTCAGATTTTGGGACTTTAAAAAAGGCCAGTGGCTTACCTATCCAAGAAGTTACACTCTGTTGCCAGCGGGTGGTTTTCTTGCCTGAAACCTATTGCTGCCATAACACTGCTTTTCAAAGATGCTGATAAGCTCACTCCGGGACATAGTGGCACCCCACCCCACGCTCTTAAAAACATTATCCAAAAGCCCCCTGACTGATAGATGGTGACCAACGCTCCTGTGACACATCAGAGCTTTTTTGGTGTCTGAACGAGTGACCTTCGCTTCATTCCACCTGCTGTCCCACTGCGTGAGACTGCACCTACTCATCACTGCTCTGACATTCTGGCAGAAGATCAGATCAGCCTTGGCCTGAGGGCAGTAGCCTCGCGGTTGAAGGTAAGCAGAAGGTGGGGACAGCAGTGCGGTGGTGAACAGAAAGCAAGTGATGTAGGCCACCAGCCTCCCTAAAGAGATGTCGGCCCAGAAAGCTGAACTGGTGACTTTAAGACAAGCTCTATAAATAGCAAAAGAAAAGTCTACACTAACAACAGGTATGCTTTTGCCACTGTACGGGGCAATATACAAAGAGGGCTGTTGACATCTGGAAAAAAAGACCTAAGATGCTGTGGCTAAAAAAAAAAAATCAGGTGGCAGATCTAACCACCAACAGGTGACCCCAAGGAGCAATGATCCTGGCAGTCAAGGAGCCTAAAGATTATTATGACATCAGAGAGATCAGCTTTAGACACACTGCTGAGCACTATCAAGTTATGGACAGTATTTGACTTGGCCTGGGGGCCAAGAAATTCAAAGGTGTGGTTAGGTCCTTTAACTACTATGTTACAGGACTCTCTGACTTGGCAGAAGAAATAGTCAAAAGCTGCAAGGACTGTGCTATGACGAGGTGGAATTTCTAAAAGAAATCTTCCCAAGGTAATGGACCTGCCTTTGTTGCCCAGGTAAACCAGGGACTGGCCAAGATATTAGAGATCGGTTAGAAGTTACATTGTACATGGAGGCCCCATAGCTCAAGACAGGTAGAGAGAATGAATAGAACCATTAAGAGACCCTTACCAAATTGACAGCGGAGACTGGCGCTATGATTAGATAGCTCTCCTACACTTTATGCTCTTCAGGGATAGAAACACCCCTGGACAGTTTAGACTGACTCCCCTCCACCCCTCCAGAGGTAAAAATAGCCACTGTACATAGTGCTGACATGCTGCTTTCCCAGCCTTTGTTCTCTAGGCTCAAGGTGCTCCAGTGAGTGAGACAGTGAGCAAAAAAGCAGCTCCAGAAGGCCTACTCAAGAGAAGAAGGCCTGCTACATTAGACGTCTCCACGCAGAAAACCTTAAGACTCATGTAAAAAGGCCCTTATCTTGTACTCTTAACCACCCTACTTTCTACCTTTATGGGACCCCTTTTGATTTTGCTTCTGCTTTTAATTATAGGTCCATGTGTGTTAAATAGGCAAGTCACCTTTATTAGAACAAGAATTAGTGCAGTGCGGCTTTTAGTTTTGAGACAACAGTACCATGCCCTAAAGTAAAGGATCAAGTATGTCAGGGAAAAGATAGTGTCTAGTTCTAAGATTAGAACTACTAACAAGAAGAAGGGGGGAATGAAAGAGTAGTAAACTCAGTGCTCCAAGGTATGCTAATCATAAAGCAGATAGCAACACTCCTTCCTCCACCCACCCGCTTCCTGGGTTCAAAGAGTGTTAATTCAAAGAAAGTCACCCTGACCATTACCAGAACCTGCAATGCAAATGTGCTATTGTTAGGGGCTCTTAGAAACTGTCTTGAGAGTTAACAATTACCAGGTATTCCTTGTGACACCTGTGATTTTGAACTTCCTTGTGACTCTTAACTGGTATTTTTGGTATTTTCCAACAACGCCCTTCTCGCCTCCTTGAGTTGTGGTTTTTTTTCTTTAAATACCCCCTTACTCAGCTACTCGGGGCGCCACAGTCCTCTACCCCTGCGTGGTGTATGACCGTGGGCCCGAGAGCGCTCTCGAATAAAAATCCTCTTGCAATTTGCAGCAAGAACGTTTCTCGTTGGTGATTTTGGGGTGTCGCCTCTCCTGAGTCAGAACGTGGGGGAGTCCTCACGTTGTGGGTCTTTCAAGAACAGAGATGGCAAAGTATGGGGTGAATATATGGTCTGGGAGTGGAGAACATTTAGGTGAAAGACCAGGAATTAGGAATGAATGTCCATACATGAGTTCAAAGGGTAAGATGAGGAGAAGTCACTTGTGGAGTGCTCATAGCCTAGAAAGAACCAGTGGTTGGAGTTTTACCCAATAAAGGTGAAGTTCTTGTGACAGCTTAACAAGAGTGTATTTTTTTAAAGAGCAGTTAGTTCTTTATACCTTACCTGAAGATTGAGGGTGGTAGGGAATATGAAAATGCCAGGGGATGTCTAGGGACTTAGATACGATTTGAGAAACTTGGCAAGTAAATTCAGGATTATTGTCTGATTAGAGAGAGGCTGGGACATCAAACTGGGGGATGGTCTCTCAAAGGAAGAGGAGATCAGAGCACTTTTGTCATAGAAGTAGAAAATTAAACCTCCGACTCAGTACAGCCCTTATCAGCCTGTTCTAATTTTTGATATTGTTGGAGCAACATAAGAACCTGTACAGCACTGACCCACTGTCTGTTGAAAGCCACTAGCTTGTGAATTATGCAGGGGCCTATGGTAAATAAAAGAAGCAAGATTAATAAGGGGCCCATGAGGGCAGATAGTAAAGTACTCATCCATGGGATTTTGTGAACCAACCTTCAAACCATCCTTCATTAGCTTCTCACTCTCGTTTTCATTTTTCTAACCTTTCTCTGAGTTTGGCCATAGAGTCTCTCTAATTGCCCCTGAATGGTCAATATAGAAGCAACACTCTTCCTTTAGGGCTGGTACTGTTGTCTCAAAACTAAAAGCTGCAATGTACTAAGTCTTGCTCTAATAAAGGCTACTAGCCTATCTAACACACATGGACCTATAATTAAAAAGCAGAAGCAAAATCAAAAGGAGTCCCATAAGGGTAGAAAGTAGGGTGGTCAAGAGTACAAGATAAGGTCCTTTCCACCGAGTATCAAGGTTTTCTGCATGGAGACATCTAACGTAGACAGTATCTCTAACTTGGAAGAGATGTGGGGCTTGCAGTTCTCCTTCTCATGAGTAGGCCTCGTGGAGCTACTTCTATGCTCGCTGTCTCAGCCACTTGAGTGCCTTGAGCCTAAAGGACTAAGCCTGGGGATGCAGCACATCAGCACTATATACAGAGGCTATTTTTACCAGTGGAGGGGATTCCCCATAGAGTGATCCATAGGGGGTCAGTCCAAACTGTCCAGGAGTGTTTCTAACATTGAAGAGCACAAAGGGTATGAGAGCTATCCAATTATTAGCACCAGTCTCCGCTGTCAATTTGGTAAGTGTCTCTTTAATTGTTTTATTCATCCTCTCTACCTGTCCTGAGCTTTGGGGCCTGTATGCACAATGTAACTTTTAATCAATCCCCAGTATCTTGGCAAGTCCCTGACTTACCTGGGCAAAAAAGGCAGGTCCATTATCAGACCTGATTACCTTGGGTATCCCAAACCTCAGGAAGATTTCTTCTAGGATCTTCTTGGCCATCACTTTGGCCGTCTCAGTCCTGGTAGGGAAAGCTTCTATCCAGCTCAGAAAGGTATCTATAAAGACTAATAAGTACTTCTTGACATTTCTAGCTGGCTTAATTTCTGTAAAATCTCCCTCCCAGTAGGCCTCAGGCCGGTTGCCCCTGAACCTCTTATCAGGAGTATACATAGAGTTCCCTGTATTAGTCATAGCACAGACCTTGCAGCTTTTGACTATTTCTTCTGCCATGTCAGGGAGTCCTATAACATAGTAGTCAGAGGACCTAACCACACCTTTTAATTTCTTGGCCCCCAAGTGTGTCAAGTAATGTAAGTTGGTACCAGTCCTAATTTGTCCATAACTTGATAGTCCTCAAGGGTGTATCTAAAGCTGGTCTCTCTGATATCATAATAATCTTTAGGTTCCTTGACTGCCAGGATCATTGCTCCTTGGGCTGCCTCTTTGGCGGTTAGATCTGCCATCCGATTCCCTTTAGCCACAGCATCTTAGGTCTTTCTCTGCAGATGTCAACATCCGTCTTTGTCTGAATATTGCTCCGCTCAGTGGCAAAAGTATACCTGCTGTCAGTGTACTTTCCCTTTGCCATTCGTAGAGCTTGTATCAAAGCCAAAAGTTCGGCTTTCTGGGCAGATGTCCCTTCAGGGAAACTGCTGGCCTAGATCACTTGCTTTCCATCTACCACTGTTGCTCCTGCCTTCCACTTTCCTTCAACTATGAAGCTACAGCCATCCCTGTATCAGCTCAGACACCCAAGCCAAGGCTGATCCTTCAGATCATTTCGAGTACCAGTTTCTTCTGCCAGAATGTCAGTGCAGTGATGAGTAGGTGAAGAGTCATCAGTCTCTGGCAGTAGGGTAGCCGGATTGAGGACAACAGGGGAAGCAAAAATCACTCGTTTAGTCAACAAAATGCTCTGATAATGTGTCATACGTGTGTTGGTCATCCATCGGTCAGGAGGCTGTTTTATAATGCTTTCAAGTGTGTGGAGTGCCACTACAGTTATTTGCTGTCCCAGAGTGAGCTTATCAGCATCCTTGACAAGCAGAGCAATAGCAGCAATCGCTTTCAGGCAAGAAAACCACCAGCTGGCAACAGGGTCTAACTTCTTGGATAAGTAAGCCACTGGCCTTTTCCAAGGTCCCAAAGTCTGAGTAAGGACTCCTCTGGTGACCCCTGTTCAGTGGGGCCTTTTTAATTTCTTCAAAGGCTTTGATCTGGAGTCCACACAAACATCTCCTCTTCCTTGGTTAGGGGGGTACAACAGGGCAGTTAAGGTCACAAACCCAGGTATCCAGAACCTGCAGAAGCCAGCAGTATCCAAGAATTCTCTTACTTGCCTTGGTGTAGTTATGGTGGGGATCTGAGTTTCAGTCTGTTTTCTGGCTTCCTTTAGCCACTGCTTACTGTCTCAAAGCGTATATCCCAAATAAATAACTTCAGTCTGACACAGCTGAGCCTTTTTAGCTGAGGCTCGGTACCCCAACTCACTCAATTCTGTTAAGCACACTGTTCTTCAGTTGCCCAGGTTCCCTATCTGACTAGTTCCTTTCTTTTCTTTCTCTCCTAACACTGTGTCCAAAATTCTAGTCAAATTTCTTTCTTGTCTATGATCTCTCCTGTTTTTTCTTTCTTGTGCCTCCCACCTCTCTCTCTCTCTTCCACCTCCCATCTGTCTCTCTCTCTTTCTCGTATAACACCTTCTCTTCCCCTTTCACTAGATCATGTCTCTATCTTGTAATATACCTTCTCTTACCTCAGCCAAATTAGTGGGCCATTTTGAGGCACCTCAGAGACCAAAGCCTGGTGATAGGATTTCAAGCTCTCCATACCTTTAGCCATGTTGTAGTCCCAAACAGGGCAAGTCAAAGGGAATCCCGTGTTAATCTCATTTTGTAGCTGTGTAGGCCACCCGTCGGCTCCTGGGATATTTTTCCTAGTCTCTAACAGAATTCTCTCTTGCTCTTCAGTTAGGGTTAGGCTGCAGCATCTGCTGAAAATCATCCCAAGTAGGCTGATGAGAGAACATAAGGGACTCCACCAACACTGTGAGGCATTGGGGATCCTCTGAGAAGAGGGGGTGGTTAGTTTCCCAGTTATAAAGGTCAACAGAGGAAAATGAACAGTACTGAAGGGGTTTAAGGTTGGGTGGGTCCACTTGAGTCCATTCGGATTCTGCACTTTCCAGCTCAGTGTACTCGGAGCAGGTACGTAGACCTGGACACTTGGGTGTGGGGGGTTGGTGGTGGCGACTCTGGACAGTGGGCCCTTCTTGTGGCACAACTGCTCCTGAGGAGCCCAGCGGGTGCCGCACAGACCCCAAGGCCTCACCCTCTCCCCTCCCCTCTGCCCATCCTGTAGGCACAAGGTGCATGGCACGGGGGTGTTCCAGGACCTCCGTGTCAGTGTTCCCCTGCCAGGTCTGCCTCCCCCCGGCCCCCACGCTGTGGTTTTCCATAGGAGCCTCGCCTTGGCCATTACCTTGCAGCAGACTTAGAACTGGTGCTGAATCAGGGAAATCTGACTATTAAATTAAAACAAAGCATTGCAAAGGCCTGCAGCAGGTGTTGAGGCTGTAGATAAGGGGGAGTTAGTGGACTAGGCCACTCTGGAGGCTTCATAGATTTTTGGAGGAGCCAATGGATTAGCTGGTGGCTCTGATTCGGGAGAAGCCTTCACTTTTGATTTCTCTTGTAGCACCAGAACACAACAACAATTTTGGGAAGCAAAACACAATTTTAACAGTGTAAACAATCTATTCTCTTTAAAAATCAACACCAAAGATGCTTAATTTTCTTTTCTTTTATGATGCACTGTGTTTATTCTCTGATAGTGCTATTTAGTTGAATAAACTTCCATAGGTATATATGGAAAAAAAAATCAACACCAAAAACATTACTTGCTACAAAGTTTGGCTGCCTGTTCCTGCACACAAACACAAAAATATGCAGCCCCCAATACTTTAAAGAGACACTGCCCTAAATCCTATCTTTTATAAGTCTGGTTTCTAGGATAAGAATTACATAGAGTATTACCCAATTTAGGCATATCTTTTAGAGACCTGTTTCCTTGGGTGTTCTCATGCTGCATATTGTAGTTCTAAATTAATCCAACCCAGAGTTTCCAGTTTTAAGCCAACTTTCTGTTACCAATGGTATAAATTTTTAATAATAACCAATAATGTATGAGCCAATAATCTATAACCAAGATACATAAAACATGTTTATACCTTTTAAAACTATTCAGAAACAAAAATGAAAAGGCTGCATATATTTGCTTATTTAAACCAAACAAAATTCTTAATTTTTCTAGCTTTAAATTCAAGAGAGGAGCACCTTGTCACCTGATGAATCCAATAATGACAAGCACAGAGACTTTTTTTTAGGAAAAACAGCCATAATTTCCCTTACTATAGACTTGAGAAGCTGCTGGTCCCTTTAAGAGCGTTGTTTACAATCAGCTCCTAGCAGGGCTTCTCCAGACACACTAGACTTCTAACTACAGGTGCAGGGCTCCAAAGACCAATATGTACTTTTTATTTATTTTTTTTTCTTTTTCTCTTCTGTGAGTTTTTGGAAGACTAGGACTCGGGAGCCTGGCTTCTGGACCAGGTCTTGCCATTACTGTAATGTACAGCTGTTGGTCAGGGTGCGATTTTGGTCCTTCCTGAAAGATCATGGCTTAGTCAAGACCAAAGTTCCCTCCAGTGGCCAGTCAACGTCAAAAGTTGGCCACTCAGATGCACAAAAAGTCTGCCAAGGTCCTTTCTTGATCTCCACAGGGAGGTTATGGGTTCTAGTCCTAACTTCAGTCCAATGATTAAGAGTCAAACTAGGGTGGTCATCACAGACTGTCTCATCATCTTAGTGACAAAGAATACAAAGAGCACACAAACTGTCAACAAACACAAAGACCAAATCCAGAGAAATGACCCAGAGGATCGCTGAATCAGATGGCCAGTTCTCAACAAGAGGGTTACAGTATAAACCAGACTCAGGCAGATCAGAATCCAAAACTCAGGGTGATCAGAATAAACTCAGACTGATCCAATCTCAGGCTGGACCATGCTTCAGAAACAACAGACAAACAAACCAACACAACAAGTGCACGTTAATTTCAGAAAACAGAAACAGACACTCAGAACAGAGACACTGGCTGGCACGCACACATTCCAGAGGGGATCCCCATACCTCCAAGTTGGTTCTCGGGTGTGAGGGGTGGTCGCGATTTTTGGCCAATGCATCAGTGGTAGAATTCCTTTTTGACATCTACAGATAGATTGTGAGCCCTAGTCTTAATTTCAGTCCAATGGTCAAGAGTCAGTCCAAGGGGAGTACTAATGGTCTATCCCATCGACCAAGTCATGTACAGGGAAACAAACAAAACACACAAAAATACCAAGAAGACCGAAACCAGGACTCGCTTCCTGCGGGACTTCCAATACCAAGAAACATAATCAGACAGCCAAGTGGGCACAAAATCTCTCCTCTCCAGGAGGGATTTAGGTTCCAACTTGGCACCCAGATGGGAAATCTCCAGGCTTCCCTGGAGCTCCCTCAGAATTCCTGGGAAATCTCCCAGGGTGGCAGCCAGTTATCCCCTGACATGTCTGTCAATAACCCTCCCTTCCATCCTGGTCTAGGAGTTCATTTCTCTCACGAGCTCTGATGACTGCAAACTGAAACCAAAAGTACCAAATTCAAACACAGCCAGCAGAGAAAGACATAGACAAAAACAGAATCTTACCTCCAAGAGGGGTCTTTGAGAAATGGGTTGGCCACAAAATCCCATGATGATCCCCCAACTGAAAGACCCCCATTTTGGGGAGAACCTCGCTCAAGTCCTGGGATGAGCCGGCACCCCAATAACGCAAGAGAAACCATTCTTGATGCAATATTGCATGAGATTTATTCGGGATGCTGAGGCCAAGCTCATAACACACACAGGGGCAGAGGAGATCGACCCTCTGCAGTTGCAGTTGAGGGTTTTAAAGAATAAACCACAAAGTGAGGGGAGGATAAGACCACAAAGAATGGGGAAGCCAAGTAAACATAAGAATGGGGATGGGGAATTAGAGCTCATCGCTCATGGAAAGGTTACAGGCTATCTTTGGCAAACATTCTTGGTCCCTTAAAGAATGGGGAAGCTGAGTAAACATCATAAGAATGGGGATGGTGAATTACAGCTCATCTCTCATGGAAAGGTTACAGGCTATCTTTTTGCAAACATTCTTGGTCCCTTACATTATGGGTCAGGTGCCTGGGTGGGTTACCCAGTGGTCATCTTTCTCTCAGGCTGAAGGCAAAAGAACAAAGAACTCCATGATGGGCTTCCTTTCTAGGGGTCTAAGAAACACATTGAGTTGGGGTCTTACACCTATCCCTGGATGGTTAGATATAGTTGTTTTTACAAGTATACTATCAAGTATGCTATGGGTGCAAAAGAAGGTCCCAGTAGATAACCTAAAACTCCAAGGGCAAACCCCTCTTTTTCAGTAATGTAGAGGAAAAAAGGATGAGTCAGGTCAGTGAGATGAAAAGGTAGAGCCTTAAGGAGATCCTGTTGGAGCCTTTGAAAGGGCTTGGTAATAGGATTGAGGAGAGGATTGTGGGTGGGTTCTAACACTGCTTCATATAAGGGATGAGAAAGAATGGAAAAGGAAGGAACCCACGAATGTAAAAACAAACAAACAAACAAACAAACAAACAAACAAACAAAAAACAAAAAAAAACTGGCTATTCCTAAGAGTGATAAAATCTCTTCCTTTGTAGAAAAACATTTAGAGGCTGAATCAGACTCTTTCTATCTAAGGTAATAGCCTTGTGGGTTGGGGTAATTGTTAGTTCCAAATAGGTAACCTGAGGTGTGGACAATTAGACTTCAGAAGGAGAGACCCTGTAGCCTCAACTGGAGAGGAAATTTAGAAGAGCAGAGGTGTCAACTTGGCTAATTTCTAGAGAGAGTCTAAATAGTAGGACATCATCTATGTAAAGTATAATTTTAGATTCAGGGACAGACAGAGATAGTAAGTCAGAAACCAGGGCCTGACCAAATATGTGTGGGTTGTCGCAGAATCCCTGAGGTTGAACAGTCCAGTTTAGTTGTGTAGTTAATTGGGTATCAGGATCTGTTCAGGTAAAGGCAAGTATATTCTGTGACTGGGCATCTAGAGGAATAGAGAAAAATGCATTCTTGAGATCTATGACTGAGAAATGAGAAGTCCCCAAGGGGATAGTGGTAAAAAGTGTGCAAATGTTAGCCACAACAGAATTGAGAGGAACCATTGTAGAATTAATGTGCCTGAGGTCTTGAACCAGGTGATCATACCATTAGGTTTCTTAACTGCTAGTGTAGGGGTGTTAAAGAGGGAAGAGGTATGGCAAAGGAGTTTTTCTTTCCTCACGGGGTCAGAAAAGATAAGATTAAGTTCCCTGAGGTTCTGGAGAGAGAGAGATGGTTGAGCTTGGGAAACGTACCTTGTAGAGTGCAGTAATTGGATGAAAACAGGAGAATGATGTTTATCAACAGAGGGTTTCTGTATGTCACAGACTCAGGGAGCTATCTGAGAAGCTGGTAAAGGAAATGACATGGTAGTTTTACTAGGTTAGCTGGCTAGAAGGAGGAGAGGAACTGTTGCTGAGCTTGGATTTAAGTGAATGTGAGGAGCAAAGGAAATAGAGTTTCCCAGTCTGGCTAGAAGATCCCTTCCCAATAAGCAGACAGGACATGTTGGCACTATCAAAAATGAATGGGTGAGAGGTACACCCCTAAAAATGCAAATAAGTTGTGAGGTCTGGTGTGGGAAGTAAGGCTGTCCTCCTATCCCTACAATAGGAAAATTAGAAGGAGTAGTGGGTCATCCAAACTCCATCAGAACCTAGTAAGTGTCTTCAGGGTCCAAGAGAAAGGAGATGGGCTGCCCACAAACTACAATGTGTATTCTTTAGTTGAGGTTTTTGTCACAGGGAGCTCTGGGGGTACTAGTTAGTTCATATTGTTGTTCCTACTATGGGTCTGCAAATCCCTTCAGCTCCTTGAATACATTGTCTAGCTCCTTCATTGGGGAACCCGTGCTCTGTCCAATGAATGGCTTTGAGCATCCACTTCTGTATTTGTCAGGCACTGGCAGAGTTTCTCAGGAGACAGCTATATTAGGCTCCTGCCAGCAAGCTCTTGTTGGAATCCACAGTAGTGTCTGTGTTTGGTAGTTGTTTGTGGGATGTATTTCTTAGAGCCGCAGTCTCTGGATGGTCATTCCTTCAGTGCTTCTCAACAATTTGTCTCTGTAACTCCTTCCATGGGTATTTTGTTCCTCCTTCTAAGTGTACACACTTTGGTCTTCCATCTTCTTTAGTTTCATGTGTTTTGTGAATTGTATCTCAGGTATTCCAAGCTTCTGGGCTAATATCCATTTATCAGTGAGTGTGTATCATGTGTGTTCTTTTGTGATTGGGTTATCTCACTCAGGATGATATCCTCCAGATCCATTATTTGCCTAAGTATTTCATAGGTTTATTTCTTCATAGCTGCATAGTACTCCATTGTGTAAATTACCACATTTTCTGTATCCATTCCTCTGTTGAGGAACATCATGTGAGGATGTGGAGAAAGAGGCACATTCCTCCATTGCTGGGTAGATTGCAAGCTGGTACAACAACTCTGGAAATCAGCTTGGCAAATCCTCAGAAAATTTGACATAGTACTACCATAGGATCAAGCAATACCTCTCCTGGGCATATACCCAGAAGATGCTCCAACATATAATAAGGACATATGCTCCATTATGTTCAAAGAAGCCTTATTTATAATAGCCAGAAACTGGAATGTCTGTCTTTGCTTCTGGCAAATACATGGCTGTTCAGGATCCCAGTGTAGCTCTGAGCCTTACTTAGTGAACTTTTAAGCACACAAAATTTGATCTGTGGTATGGGGTGACATACCTTTGTTGTCAAGATCAATTGCTCAGAAGTGGAACTACAGAATCCGAAAAGCAAAGTCAGTTCATTTCGAGAATGTCCCAGAACTATGGACTTTGATGGACCAGGTCTTTGTTTTCATTTTGGCAGGTGGTGCTGTCTATATGCTGACTTTTATGAACTAAATGGTGCTTCCACCGTGGAGCCAATCATGCTGAGGTCTGGGGGCCTAAGATTTAGGGACCTGTTACATTTGCACTGGTCTTAGTGAATGAGACAAATAATAGGCTCAACCTGTTTTAAAAAGATGTGGTTGATCCTAAGGACCATTCCTTTTACTATATATATACTTGATTGCCTATAAGAACAGAGACTAGTACTATTTTTCTAATTAATGTCTTTGTTTCTTTTTCTCGTTTGAGTTATTGTTTGTTTGTTTGTTTTTACTCCTGGTGACTTAGTACAGAAAGAATATGTTCTTTCAAAGCCATATGTAGTCCCCCTTATCTTGTGAGAAGTAAGTCTAAGACTCTCCACTTTTGTGCCATTTCTAGAAGGGAATCTAAGTATAGTTTCAATAGATCTAGGTCCTGATCAACATGTCTACCTAGTTTGTAATGCATCAGAAGAGGCATATTGAGTCAAACCATTGTTACATTTCCACCAATTGGTCTCAGTAATATGGCTGTTGTCCAGAAGATTCAAGCCATAAGGCAGAATAATAGGCATCAGAGTAAGGAGAAGTGCCTAAGTTAAAGGTTTTGGATATTAGACAAGTCTCATCCCATTATAAGTCCTCTAATGTTAATTTGGGCTACCACAGTCACAATGAGTTTTGTAGGTTAGTGGACTGACATACTAGTTAATTAGGGAAGGGCTTGGTATCTAAGCATAGCCAGCATTCTTGGCACATTTCTGGCGGATAGTGATCAATTTCATTCCTCAGATCCCATCCTGTGGAACAGAATCTTGTTTCCCCAGGTTTTTCTTGTTATCCAAATGCAAGATTTTTTTTTTTTTTACCAAAAATTTTAGATGTTTTCATTTTATGACCATTGAATTATATTTTTCTATGGTGTATTTTTTTGGGGGAAGGGACTTCCTATATATTCATCTGTGTTTTTTTAGGAAGCCTCTATTTTACAACCCGAATTTTTGAAATGGATTCTCTGTTTCTGGGGGCAGCTACAGGGCTTGCATAGAACTGTAAACTCTGTATTCCAATCTCAAAAAATAAATTCCAACATCATTCCTTTTTCTCGTGCAACTAGACATATAAAGTAGATATCAATGACAAAAGTCAAGATAAATATGGGTTTCTGGTCTGTAGTCATGCTAGCTAATACCTTCCCTGTATTTGTCTTCCTTAGTTTCCAAGTCCAGTCCTGAGAGCCATGGGTTTGGATGATTACCCTATCCTCATACCAATAGGGCAAATCATAAGAATAGAAGACCAGGGAGTGGAAGAATCTTGGGACTGATGAAATGGATCCATACTCCAAGATATATTCCATTTGGCAGGAACATCCATGGCTTCAAATTTCTTGATCTGGAAAGGGTGGATCCACGACGTAGTGTCAGCAGTTACCTTCATAATCATAGATGTGGAGAAAATCACCATGTAGCATCCCTTCCAAGCAGGTTCCAGCTGTTTTCAGTGCCCCTATGGCTACCTGTTTGACCCATACTTTATCTCCAGATTTGAACAAGCAGAAACTGGTGATGGCTTTAGATGTAGACTGAATCTCTCAAATATCCTGATAAATACTCTTTATGGGGAACTAGAGATCTTGTAGTAGCTTGATAATGAACATTAGAGAGATCTATCAACTGCTGGCCTCTGAGCTTGGGAAGCAGTGGGGGAAATCTTTCAAATGTAAATTCATAGGGACTAATTTATTATCTATATGGGGTACAGAAGCCCAAAGCAAAGGAAGGTCTATTTAACATTTGCTGGACTCTAATGAGAGCTTTGCTAAAGTTTCTCTTAATGTCCTCTTTTATTTTAACCTGCCCAAATTCTGAGGATTATATGCATAATAATGTTTTCAATATGTGTGCAAATCTTTTGTTAATTGTTAAGTTATGGCTATGAATGCTGGGTCACTGTCAGACGCCATTGCTAGAAGATAATCAGGAGACCAGTTCCTGGAGGAACTTTTAAGCTACTATCTGAGCAGGTTTAGTCCAGATGAATGATTCAACCCACCTGGAAAAGGTGTAACCTCCCCCCCACAGCCTGAAAACAGGCTGAGCAGGCTTGACTTGTCACTAGGAGATCACCTGGAGTGGAGCCTGCCACCCTATTATTCAACCACTGCTGCTGCTGCTACCTGCTGCCTAGCTGTTCCATTGCCTACATGTGGACACATGCAGCTGGACTCCAAGGATGATTCAGTGGGAGTGGGCCCCCCTCTTTATAAGCACGTGTTCCCCTATATTAAAATTGAACCTTGATCAGACTATTGTCTTGGTTCCATCCTTTCTCTCATAGCCTAGATTCCCTCTTTTCTTCCAGATTCCAAGATGCCTTCCAGGCTCGAACCCGGACATGTGAGCCACTGGCCAGCCTCAACAATTTGGCGAACCAATGCAGGACCTGAGAAAGGCAGAGGACATTTGGAAGAAACACTGCTGATTTGTAGCTCCATGCAAGAAGAAAAGAATTAAAATTTGTACCACAGAAGGTTGGTATGGGATAAGATGGATCAGTGCTATACCAGCACGCTGGATTCACTTAGGTTTAGCAGTGAGCTACCGGGAACTAGGAACTCAACAGGCAGGCCTTTGGCTGCAGCTTCTAGAAGCTGTTTTTTTTAGGAGAGAGAAATATTAGGTTTTAATAAAAGGGATTTAATAATCAGGCAGATGGCCGCAGTTGGAAACTGCATTAGGCAGAAAGAAAGTGGATTTTGAAACTCTCCCAGGGACAGAGAGAAAATTGGGGAATCCCCCTCTTGTGTGTGTGCCAGCTGGTGTCTTCATTCTAAGTGTCTGTCTTATGTTTCCGGAATTGAACATGTGCTTGTTGTATTGGTTTGTTGTCTGTGTTTTGTTTCGTGCCTCTGAAACATGGTGCAGTCTGAGTTTAGATCTGCCTGAGTTTGTTTTCTCTGGTGTTTATAGACAATGGGATTTTATGAAATGTGCGCTTGATATTTGCAGCTGTCCCTTCAGGCTGTGGTCAGCAGATGTGCTAGGAAGACTGTCACCTCACCAGGGGACACCCTGGGAAGTGGGAGAGCAAGAGTCACCTGGTGGTCTCCAGAGATTGGTCAAGATGGACCAAGTTTTGTTTATGAAAAGGAAGCTTACCCTTCTAATTCTTTTGCCTGCTCATTGAGGACAAGTAGGGGTTCCACATGTCTGGAGCTGTTGGTTTCTGCTTTGTGTGTTTTGTGCATGTGTTTAGAGCTATGTGAAAATTTAGAAAAGTGCTGGTATAGCTTCTTCTTCTTCTTCTTCTTCTTCTTCTTCTTCTTCTTCTTCTTCTTCTTCTTCTTCTTCTTCTTCTTCTTCTTCTTCTTCTTTTTAACTAGTAATATGCTCAGTGTGTCTTCACAATCAGCTCATAAATTATTGGTTAAGATTAAATAATTGTTATATTGGTAACAGAAGTTTAGCCTTAATTTGGCAACTCAGGAATCTTTTCAATCATGTGGTGGAGCAGGCCAAAAAACTGGGCCTCCTAAGATACTTTTAACTGAGATAATATTTAATGTGATTGTTATCCTAGAAAGTAAGATTAAGATAAAATTTAAAGCAATGTCTCTTTTATGAAGCGTTAAAGCTTACATTGTCATGCATTCATAGATATAAATTGGCAGCCAAATTTTGCAATGTAGTAGTGAAGTTTTAATGTTGATTCTTAAAGTGATAAATTGTTTTGAAATTGGGTTTTGCTTTCCCAAAGTTATAGATATAATCTAATGTTGCAAAAGAAACTTAGTAATTCTAATATCATCCTCATGGCAAGAGGAACTAAGCTCAGAGCAGCTTTTGCTTGGTTTGTGTGACTTTCCTTTGTCTTGCAAACAGTGCCTAGGGAAGCTCTGGAGATTTGCCTCCAGGGGAAATTCCCTTTAGCTAAAAGAGCATCTTTGCAGATCTAGCCAGATGCTGTTTTAATAAAGTTCAAATCCATAGTTTATAAAGGATCAATCAGACTGTAAAATTTATAAAGGCATTATAATCTGGCTTGCCTACATTTTATATAGTTATTATAGATATAAAAGTGTGTTTCTTTTTTCTCTCTCTCCTTTGCATCTTAATGATTGTAAAGGTTTTGCTTCAAGTAAGTTTAAAATAACTGGAATATTTTGCCTCTAGATATGGATAAATATTGATCTACATTATGTACGAAATTTTTATCATTTCTGCTTCTATACAACAAGCCAAGAGTTTGAATCTTCCAGTGTACATTGTTTTCTAAGTAGAAATATTTTATTAGTCAGTTCATTTCGAGAATGTCCCAGAACTATGGACTTTGATGGACCAGGTCTTTGTTTTCATTTTGGCAGGTGGTGCTGTCTATATGCTGACTTTTATGAACTAAATGGTGCTTCCACCGTGGAGCCAATCATGCTGAGGTCTGGGGGCCTAAGATTTAGGGACCTGTTACATTTGCACTGGTCTTAGTGAATGAGACAAATAATAGGCTCAACCTGTTTTAAAAAGATGTGGTTGATCCTAAGGACCATTCCTTTTACTATATATATACTTGATTGCCTATAAGAACAGAGACTAGTACTATTTTTCTAATTAATGTCTTTGTTTCTTTTTCTCGTTTGAGTTATTGTTTGTTTGTTTGTTTTTACTCCTGGTGACTTAGTACAGAAAGAATATGTTCTTTCAAAGCCATATGTAGTCCCCCTTATCTTGTGAGAAGTAAGTCTAAGACTCTCCACTTTTGTGCCATTTCTAGAAGGGAATCTAAGTATAGTTTCAATAGATCTAGGTCCTGATCAACATGTCTACCTAGTTTGTAATGCATCAGAAGAGGCATATTGAGTCAAACCATTGTTACATTTCCACCAATTGGTCTCAGTAATATGGCTGTTGTCCAGAAGATTCAAGCCATAAGGCAGAATAATAGGCATCAGAGTAAGGAGAAGTGCCTAAGTTAAAGGTTTTGGATATTAGACAAGTCTCATCCCATTATAAGTCCTCTAATGTTAATTTGGGCTACCACAGTCACAATGAGTTTTGTAGGTTAGTGGACTGACATACTAGTTAATTAGGGAAGGGCTTGGTATCTAAGCATAGCCAGCATTCTTGGCACATTTCTGGCGGATAGTGATCAATTTCATTCCTCAGATCCCATCCTGTGGAACAGAATCTTGTTTCCCCAGGTTTTTCTTGTTATCCAAATGCAAGATTTTTTTTTTTTTTACCAAAAATTTTAGATGTTTTCATTTTATGACCATTGAATTATATTTTTCTATGGTGTATTTTTTGGGGGAAGGGACTTCCTATATATTCATCTGTGTTTTTTTAGGAAGCCTCTATTTTACAACCCGAATTTTTGAAATGGATTCTCTGTTTCTGGGGGCAGCTACAGGGCTTGCATAGAACTGTAAACTCTGTATTCCAATCTCAAAAAATAAATTCCAACATCATTCCTTTTTCTCGTGCAACTAGACATATAAAGTAGATATCAATGACAAAAGTCAAGATAAATATGGGTTTCTGGTCTGTAGTCATGCTAGCTAATACCTTCCCTGTATTTGTCTTCCTTAGTTTCCAAGTCCAGTCCTGAGAGCCATGGGTTTGGATGATTACCCTATCCTCATACCAATAGGGCAAATCATAAGAATAGAAGACCAGGGAGTGGAAGAATCTTGGGACTGATGAAATGGATCCATACTCCAAGATATATTCCATTTGGCAGGAACATCCATGGCTTCAAATTTCTTGATCTGGAAAGGGTGGATCCACGACGTAGTGTCAGCAGTTACCTTCATAATCATAGATGTGGAGAAAATCACCATGTAGCATCCCTTCCAAGCAGGTTCCAGCTGTTTTCAGTGCCCCTATGGCTACCTGTTTGACCCATACTTTATCTCCAGATTTGAACAAGCAGAAACTGGTGATGGCTTTAGATGTAGACTGAATCTCTCAAATATCCTGATAAATACTCTTTATGGGGAACTAGAGATCTTGTAGTAGCTTGATAATGAACATTAGAGAGATCTATCAACTGCTGGCCTCTGAGCTTGGGAAGCAGTGGGGGAAATCTTTCAAATGTAAATTCATAGGGACTAATTTATTATCTATATGGGGTACAGAAGCCCAAAGCAAAGGAAGGTCTATTTAACATTTGCTGGACTCTAATGAGAGCTTTGCTAAAGTTTCTCTTAATGTCCTCTTTTATTTTAACCTGCCCAAATTCTGAGGATTATATGCATAATAATGTTTTCAATATGTGTGCAAATCTTTTGTTAATTGTTAAGTTATGGCTATGAATGCTGGGTCACTGTCAGACGCCATTGCTAGAAGATAATCAGGAGACCAGTTCCTGGAGGAACTTTTAAGCTACTATCTGAGCAGGTTTAGTCCAGATGAATGCTTCAACCCACCTGGAAAAGGTGTAACCTCCCCCCCCCACAGCCTGAAAACAGGCTGAGCAGGCTTGACTTGTCACTAGGAGATCACCTGGAGTGGAGCCTGCCACCCTATTATTCAACCACTGCTGCTGCTGCTACCTGCTGCCTAGCTGTTCCATTGCCTACATGTGGACACATGCAGCTGGACTCCAAGGATGATTCAGTGGGAGTGGGCCCCCCTCTTTATAAGCACGTGTTCCCCTATATTAAAATTGAACCTTGATCAGACTATTGTCTTGGTTCCATCCTTTCTCTCATAGCCTAGATTCCCTCTTTTCTTCCAGATTCCAAGATGCCTTCCAGGCTCGAACCCGGACATGTGAGCCACTGGCCAGCCTCAACAATTTGGCGAACCAATGCAGGACCTGAGAAAGGCAGAGGACATTTGGAAGAAACACTGCTGATTTGTAGCTCCATGCAAGAAGAAAAGAATTAAAATTTGTACCACAGAAGGTTGGTATGGGATAAGATGGATCAGTGCTATACCAGCACGCTGGATTCACTTAGGTTTAGCAGTGAGCTACCGGGAACTAGGAACTCAACAGGCAGGCCTTTGGCTGCAGCTTCTAGAAGCTGTTTTTTTTAGGAGAGAGAAATATTAGGTTTTAATAAAAGGGATTTAATAATCAGGCAGATGGCCGCAGTTGGAAACTGCATTAGGCAGAAAGAAAGTGGATTTTGAAACTCTCCCAGGGACAGAGAGAAAATTGGGGAATCCCCCTCTTGTGTGTGTGCCAGCTGGTGTCTTCATTCTAAGTGTCTGTCTTATGTTTCCGGAATTGAACATGTGCTTGTTGTATTGGTTTGTTGTCTGTGTTTTGTTTCGTGCCTCTGAAACATGGTGCAGTCTGAGTTTAGATCTGCCTGAGTTTGTTTTCTCTGGTGTTTATAGACAATGGGATTTTATGAAATGTGCGCTTGATATTTGCAGCTGTCCCTTCAGGCTGTGGTCAGCAGATGTGCTAGGAAGACTGTCACCTCACCAGGGGACACCCTGGGAAGTGGGAGAGCAAGAGTCACCTGGTGGTCTCCAGAGATTGGTCAAGATGGACCAAGTTTTGTTTATGAAAAGGAAGCTTACCCTTCTAATTCTTTTGCCTGCTCATTGAGGACAAGTAGGGGTTCCACATGTCTGGAGCTGTTGGTTTCTGCTTTGTGTGTTTTGTGCATGTGTTTAGAGCTATGTGAAAATTTAGAAAAGTGCTGGTATAGCTTCTTCTTCTTCTTCTTCTTCTTCTTCTTCTTCTTCTTCTTCTTCTTCTTCTTCTTCTTCTTCTTCTTCTTCTTCTTCTTTTTAACTAGTAATATGCTCAGTGTGTCTTCACAATCAGCTCATAAATTATTGGTTAAGATTAAATAATTGTTATATTGGTAACAGAAGTTTAGCCTTAATTTGGCAACTCAGGAATCTTTTCAATCATGTGGTGGAGCAGGCCAAAAAACTGGGCCTCCTAAGATACTTTTAACTGAGATAATATTTAATGTGATTGTTATCCTAGAAAGTAAGATTAAGATAAAATTTAAAGCAATGTCTCTTTTATGAAGCGTTAAAGCTTACATTGTCATGCATTCATAGATATAAATTGGCAGCCAAATTTTGCAATGTAGTAGTGAAGTTTTAATGTTGATTCTTAAAGTGATAAATTGTTTTGAAATTGGGTTTTGCTTTCCCAAAGTTATAGATATAATCTAATGTTGCAAAAGAAACTTAGTAATTCTAATATCATCCTCATGGCAAGAGGAACTAAGCTCAGAGCAGCTTTTGCTTGGTTTGTGTGACTTTCCTTTGTCTTGCAAACAGTGCCTAGGGAAGCTCTGGAGATTTGCCTCCAGGGGAAATTCCCTTTAGCTAAAAGAGCATCTTTGCAGATCTAGCCAGATGCTGTTTTAATAAAGTTCAAATCCATAGTTTATAAAGGATCAATCAGACTGTAAAATTTATAAAGGCATTATAATCTGGCTTGCCTACATTTTATATAGTTATTATAGATATAAAAGTGTGTTTCTTTTTTCTCTCTCTCCTTTGCATCTTAATGATTGTAAAGGTTTTGCTTCAAGTAAGTTTAAAATAACTGGAATATTTTGCCTCTAGATATGGATAAATATTGATCTACATTATGTACGAAATTTTTATCATTTCTGCTTCTATACAACAAGCCAAGAGTTTGAATCTTCCAGTGTACATTGTTTTCTAAGTAGAAATATTTTATTAGCTAATGCCTCTCAAGGGAAGTTTACTTTAAATCCTTGCTCTCACACAAGGAGCTTTTAAGTTTTGGGGAGTAGCTGTTGCTCCTGAAAAGATTCAGAGGCGATATCTTTTTATTACTTAGGGTTTTAGTTTACTACAGAAGGCTTTGCAGAAAATAAAGAAAGCTTTTATAATTGTTATTAATTATTTTTATTAGGTATTGTCCTCATTTATATTTCTAATGCTATCCCAAAAGTTCCCCATACCCTCCCCCCCACTCCCCTACCCACCCACTCCCACTTTTTGGCCCTGGCATTCCCCTGTACTGAGGCATATAAAATTTGCAAGTCCAATGGGCCTCTCCTTCCAGTGATGGCCGACTAGGCCATCTTTTTATATATATGCATCTAGAGTCAAGCGCTTCGGGGTACTGGATAGTTCACCTATATATATAATGTTGTTCCACCTATAGGGTTGCAGATCCCTTTAGATCCTTGGGTATTTTCTCTAGCTCCTCCATTGGGGGCGCTGTGATCCATCCAATAGCTGACTGTGAGCATCCACTTATGTGTTTGCAAGACTCCGGCATAGTCTCAAAAGCGATAGCTATATCAGGGTCCTTTCAGCAAAATCTTGCTAGTGTATGCAATGGTGTCAGCCTTTGGAGGCTGATTATGGGATGGATCCCTGGATATGGGAGTCTCTAGATGGTCCATCCTTTTCTCTCAGATCCAAACTTTGTCTATGTAACTCCTTCCATGGGTATTTTGTTCCCAACTCTAAGAAGGGGCAAAGTGTCCACACTTTGGTCTTCCTTCTCCTTGAGTTTCATGAGTTTTGCAAATTGTAACTTATATCTTGGGTATTCTAAGTTTCTGGGCGAATATCCACTTATCAGAAGTACATATCACTTGAGTTCTTTTGTGATTGGGTTGCCTCACTCGGGATAATGCCCTCCAGGTCCAACCATTTGCCAAGGAATTTCATAAATTCATTCTTTTTAACAGCTGAGTAGCACTCCATTGTGTAAATGTACCACATTATTTGTATCCATTCCTCTGTTGAGGGGCATCTGGGTTCTTTCCAGCTTCTGGCTATTATAAATAAGGCTGCTATGAACATAGTGGAACATGTTTCTTTCTTACTAGTTGGTACATCTTCTGGATATATGCCCAGTAGAGGTATTGCGGGATCCTTCAGTAGTACCATGTCCAATTTTCTGAGAAACCGCCAGACTGATTTCCAGAGTGGTTGTATAAGCTTGCAGTCTCAATTGTTATTAATAATAATCAATGTTAATCAAATATTAGCTGTGCCAACAACAATTCTTTGGCAAGAGAAAACATTATTGTAAAGTCATTTTCTCATCCTCCCAGCCAATTGTTGGCCCACGTGGAGCCAGCTAGCTGCTGGCTGCTGTGGGGCGGGACCTTGGGGCACACAGCTTTCCCTGAGCTGTAGTGGTTCGGGAGGTCTCCAGAAAGTGGGAGGCTTTGTAAGGAACTCAAGAGAGGGCTGCCCTTGCCATTGCCCCATAAGCCTCCACCTGTCCCGACCTGGGTAGCCATAATTTTTGCACTAAGACTCAGGGTGGGCTTTCTGGCCTACAACAGATTGGGCTGCCTTCAGCCTCTTCTGCCTGAGAGGAAGGCCAAGGGTGTGCAAGGCCGAGGTGTCGTTCACCTCAAAACACAGTTTCTACATCCTATTAAAACTACTTTGGTACTAATAAAGGATTGTAAGATATACTTGTGTATTTTAGAAAACCTATAACAAAATTTGTGTCTTAAAAACCTGACTAAGTGTCTGTTCTGTGTTCAAAACAGCAATTAATTTAGTTATTACAAAATATTAATCTATTGCATACCATCATTTTAAATAAGATTGACAATCAATATCCCAAAGATAAGTTAAGAATTGTTTTTATGCATGCTTCTGTAGCTTCTATAAATCCATGCATGCATACATCCCAATTATTGTGTTTAAAAACAACCCCTGTATGGGAAGTAAGTAGATGTAAATTAGATCACATGCTTATTCTTCCCACTGTTTCAGCACAGATAATTACGTTGTGTGCTGTAGATGGTGTTTTAAAATGCTGAACAATCAAACCTTCATTTGTATATTAATAGTAAATATTATGTCAGAGCTCACAATTGCTTAAGATTTTTCGTCCTTCAGATGCTATTAATCTCAAATTTGCAATTGCTTATGCATATACAACTCATAGAAAAAATGCTGTCCTTTTAAGAAGGCTGGTTTTAGACATTTAATAAATTTTTCTCGATTGCCTAGATAACTTAAAGCAATGCCATGTTGGATTTATATCTCAGGCAGTCTATAGGTCCTACATATTCTTTATATATTCAAAACAATTATGGTTTAATATAATATTTTAGTATTCTTGAAAATTGTGCCTATAAAATTCTTTCCTCAGTGTCCTCAGTTACTACTTGTTTCCACATAAGTGTGTGAATTCTTGAGGAATTAGACTTAATAAATTGCTGCAAATAAATGCTCTTATTCCTAAGTTAATAAATAAATTATGCACATGTAACTATTAATAACTTTTCAAGCCTTCTAGTTACAACCACTCATTTTTTTATTTCTACTTCATTCTTTTTTTTAATTAGGTATTTTCCTCATTTTCATTTCCCAATGCTATCCCAAAATTCCCCCATACCCACCCACCCCCCACTGCTCTACCCACCAACTCCCCCTTTTTGGCCCTGGCGTTCCGCTGTACTGGGCATATAAAGTTTGCAAGTCCAATGGGCCTCTCTTTCCAGTAATGGCCAACTAGGCCATCTTTTGATACATAGGCAGCTAGGGACAAGAGCTCCGGGGTACTGGTTAGTTCATATTGTTGTTCCACATATAGGGTTGCAGTTCCCTTTAGCTCCTTGGGTACTTTCTCTAGCTCCTCCATTGGAGGCCCTGTGATCCATCCAATAGCTGACTGTGAGCATCAACTTCTGTGTTTGCTAGGCCATGGCATTGTCTCACAAGAGACAGCTATATCTGGGTCCTTTAGGCAAAATCTTGCTAGTGTATGCAATGGTGTCAGCATTTGGAAGCTGATTATGGGATGGATCCCTGGATATGGCAATCACAAGGTGGTCCATCCTTTCATCACAGCCCCTAATTTTGTCTCTGTAACTCCTTCCATGGGTGTTTTGTTCCCAATTCTAAGACGGGGCAAAGTGTCCACGCTTTGGTCTTTGTTCTTCTTGCGATTCATGCGTTTAGAAAATTGTATCTTATATCTTGGGTATCCTGAGTTTCTGGGCTAATATCCACTTATCAGTGAGTACATGTTCTGTGAGTTCCTTTGTGATTGGTTACCTCACTCAGGATGATGCCCTCCAGGTCCAACCATTTGCCTAGGAATTTCATAAATTCATTCATTTTAATAGCTGAGTAGTACTCCATTGTGTAAATGTACAACATTTTCTGTATTCATTCCTCTGTTGAGGGTCATCTGGGTTCTTTCCAGCTTCTGGCTATTATAAATAAGGCTGCTATGAACATAGTGGAGCATGTGTCCTTCTTACCAGTTGGGACATCTTCTGGATATATGCCCAGGAGAGGTATTGCAGGATCCTACGGTAGTACTATGTCCAATTGTCTGAGGAATCACATTTCCAGAGTGGTTATACAAGCTTGCAATCCCACCAACAATGGAGGAGTGTTCCTCTTTCTCCACATCCTCGCCAGCATCTGATGTAACCTGAATTTTTCATCTTAGCCATTCTGATTGGTGTGATGTGGAATCTCAGGGTTGTTTTGATTTGCATTTCCCTGTTGATTAAGGATGATGAACATTTTTTTTTCAGGTGCTTCTCTGCCATTTGTATTTCTCAGGTGAGAATTCTTTTTTCAGTTCTGAGCCCCATTTTTAATGGGGTTATTTGATTTTATGGAGTCTAACTTCTTGAATTCATAAATATATTAGATATTAATCCCCTATCTGATTTGGGATAGGTAAAGATCCTTTCCCAATCTGTTGGTGGACTTTTTGTCTTATTGACGGTGTCTTTTGCCTTGCAGAAGCTCTGCAATTTTATGAGGTACCATTTATCGATTCTCACTCTTACAGCACAAGCCATTGTTGTTCTATTCAGGAATTTTTCCGCTGTACCCATATTTTTGAGGCTTTTCCCTACATTCTCCTCTATAAGTTTCAGTGTCTCTGGATTTATGTGGAGTTCCTTAATCCACTTAGATTTGTCCTTAGTGCAAGGAGATAGGAATTGATCAGTTCGCATTCTTCTACATGATAACAGCCAGTTGTGCCAGCACCATTTGTTGAAAATGCTGTCTTTTATCCACTGGATGGTTTTAGCTCTCTTGTCAAAGATCATGTGACCATAGGTGTGTGGGTTCATCTCTGGGTCTTCAATTCTGTTCCATTGCTCTACTTGTCTGTCACTATACCAGTACCATGCAGTTTTTATCACAGTTGCTCTGTAGTACAGCTTTAGGTCGGGCATGGTGATTCCAACACAGGTTCTTTTATCCTTGAGAAGAGTTTTTGCTATCCTAGGTTTTTTGTTATTCCAGATGAATCTGCCGATTGCCCTTTCTAATTCGTTGAAGAATTAAGTTGGAATTTTGATGGGGATTGCATTGAATCTGTAGATTGCTTTTGGCAAGAAAGCCATTTTTACTATATTGATCCTGCCAATCCATGAACATGGGAGATCTTTCTATCTTCTGAGATCTTCTTTAATTTCTTTCTTCAGAGACATGAAGTTCTTATCATATAGATCTTTCACTTCCTTAGTTCGAGTCACACCAAGGTATTTTATATTATTTGTGACTATTGAGAAGGGTATTGTTTCCCTAATTTCTTTATCAGCCTGTCTATCCTTTGTGTACAGAAATGCCATTGTCTTGTTTGAGTTAATTTTATATCCAGCTACTTTACTGAAGCTGTTTATCAGGCTTAGGAGTTCTCTGGTAAAATTTTTAGGGTCACTTATATATACTATCATATCATCTGCAAAAAGTGATATTTTGACTTCTTCTTTTCCAATTTTTATCCCCGTGATCTCTCTTTGTTGTCTAATTGCTCTGGCTAGGACTTCAAGTACAATGTTGAATAGGTAGGGAGAGAGTGGTCAGCCTTGTCTAGTCCCTGATTTCAGTGGAATTGCTTCCAGCTTCTCACCATTAACTTTGATGTTGATTACTGGTTTGCTGTAGATTGCTTTTATCATGTTTAGGTATTGGCATTGAATTCCTGATCTTTCCAACAATTTTATCATGAATGGGTGTTGGATTTTGTCAAATGCTTTCTCAGCATCTAAGGAGATCATCATGTGGTTTTTGTCTTTGAGTTTGTTTATATAATGGATTACCTTGATGGATTTCCGTATATTGAACCAATCCTGCATCCCTGGGATGAAACCTACTTGGTCAGGATGGATGATTGTTTGGATGTGTTCTTGGATTCAGTTACCAAAAACTTAATTGAGTATTTTGCATTAATATTCATAAGGGAAATTGGTCTGAGGTTCTCTATCTTTGTTGTGTCTCTTTGCTGTTTAGGTATCAGAATAATTGTGGCTTCATAGAATGAGTTGGGTAGAGTACCTTCTGTTTCTATTTTGTGGAATAGTTTGTGAAGAACTGGAATTAGATCTTCTTTGAAGGTCTGATAGAACTCTGCATTAAACCCATCTGGTCCTGGGGTTTTTTTTTTTTTTTTTTTTTTTTTTTTTTTTTTTTTTTTTTTTTTTTTTTTTTGGTTCAGAGACTATTAATGACTGCTTCTATTTCTTTGGGGTATATAGGGCTGTTTAGATCATTTAACCGGATCTTGATTCAACTTTGGTGCCTAGTGTCTATCTAGAAACTTCTCCATTTCATCCAGGTTCTCCAGTTTTGTTGAGTATAGCCTTTTGTAGAAGGATCTGATGGAGTTTTGGATTTCTTCAGGATCTGTTGTTGTGTCTCACTTTTCATTTCTGATTTTGTTAATTTGAATGCTTTCTCTGTGCCCTCTAGTGAGTCTGGCTAAGGGTTTGTCTATCTTGTTGATTTTCTCAAAGAACCAGCTCCACATTTGGTTGATTCTTTGAATAGTTCTTCTTGTTTCCACTTTGTTGATTTCGCCCCTGAGTTTGATTATTTCCTGTCATGTACTCCTCTTGGGTGAATTTGCTTCATTTTGTTCTAGAGCTTTTAGATGTGTTGTCAAGCTGTTAATGTGTGCTCTCTCCAGTTTCTTTTTGGAAACACTCGGAGCTATGAGATTTCCTCTTAGGAATGCTTTCATTGTGTCCCATAAGTTTGGGTATGTTTTGGCTTCATTTACATTAAACTCCAAAAAGTCCTTAATTTCTTTCTTTATTCCTTCCTTGACCAAGGTATCATTGAGAAGAGTGTTGTTCAGTTTCCATGTGAATGTTGGCTTTCTATTATTTATTTTGTTATTGAAGATCAGCCTTAGACCATGGTGGTCTGATAGGACGCATGGGACAATTTCAATATTTTTGTATATGTTGAGGTTTGTTTTGTGACCAATTATGTGGTCAATTTTAGAGAAGGTACCATGAGGTGCTGAGAAGAAGGTATATCCTTTTGTTTTAGGATAAAATGTTCTGTAGATATCTGTTAAGTCCATTTGTTTCATCACTTCTGTTAGTTTCACTGTGTCCCTGTTTAGTTTTTGTTTCCATGATCTGTCCATTGGTGAAAGTGGTGTGTTGAAGTCTCCCACTATTATTGTGTGAGGTGCAATGTGTGCTTTGAGCTTTACTAAAGTTTCTTTAATGAATGTAGCTGCCCTTGTATTTGGAGCATAGATATTCATAATTGAGAGTTCTTCTTGGAGGATTTTACCTTTGATGTGTATGAAGTGCCCCTCCTTGTCTTTTTTGATGACTTTGGGTTGGAAGTCAATCTTATCAGATATTAGGATGCCTACTCCAGCTTGTTTCTTCATACCATTTGCTTGGAAATTGTTTTCCAGCCTTTAATTCTGAGGTAGTGTCTATCTTTTTCTCTGAGATGAGTTTCCTGTAAGCAGCAAAATGTTGGGTCATGTTTGTGTAGCCAGTTTGTTAGTCTATGTCTTTTTATTGGGGTGTTGAGACTATTGATATTAAGGAAAAGTAATTGTTGCTTCCTGTTATTTTTGTTGTTAAAGTTGGCATTCTGTTCTTGTGGCTGTCTTCTTTTAGTTTTGTTGATGGATTATTTTCTTGGTTTTTTTAGGGCGTGGTTCCCGTCCTTGTATTGGTTTTTTTCTTTTTTTCTGATATTATCCTTTGAAGGGCTGGATTCGTGGAGAGATAATGGGTGAATTTATTTTTGTCGTGGAATACTTTGGTTTCTCCATCTATGATAATTAAGAGTTTGGCTGGGTATAGTAGCCTGGGCTGGAATTTGTGTTCTCTTAGTGTCTGTATAACATCTTTCCAAGCTCTTCTGGCTTTCATAGCCTCTGATGAAAAATCTGGTGTAATTCTGATAGGCTTGCCTTTATATGTTACTTGACCTTTTTCCCTTACTGCTTTTAGTATTCTATCTTTATTTAGTGCATTTGATGTTCTGATTATTATGTGTCAGGAGGAATTTCTTTTCTGGTCCAGTCTATTTGGAGTTCTGTAGGCTTCTTGTATGTTCATGGGCATCTCTTTCTTTAGATTTGGGAAGTTTTCTTCAATAATTTTGTTGAAGATGTTTGCTGGTTCTTTGAGTTGAAATTCTTCATTCTCATCCACTCCTATTATGCATAGGTTTGGTCTTCTCATTGTGTCCTGTATTTCCTGGATGTTTTGAGTTAGGATCTTTTTGCATTTTCCATTTTCTTTGATTGTTGTGCCGATGTTCTCTATGGAATCTTCTGCACCTGAGATTCTCTCTTCCATCTCTTGTATTCTGTTGCTGATGCTGGCATCTATGGTTCCAGATTTCTTTCCTAGGGTTTCTATCTCCAGTGTTGCCTCACTTTGGGTTTTCTTCATTGTGTCTACTTCCCTTTTTAGGTCTAATATGGTTTTGTTCATTTCCATCATCAGTTTGGAAGTGTTTTCCTGATTTTCTATAAAGACTTCTACCTGTTTGGTTGTGTTTTCCTGTTTTTCTTTAAGGACTTGTAACTCTTTAGGAGTGTTCTCCTGTATTTCTTTAAGTGAATTATTAAATTCCTTCTTTATGTCCTCTACCATCATCATGAGATATGTTTTTAAATCCAGGTCTACCTTTTCAGTTGTGTTAGGATCCTCTGGACTGGGCAAAGTGGGCGTTCTGGGTTCTGATGATGGTGAGTGGTCCTAGTTTCTGTTAGTAGGATTCTTACTTTTTCCTTTCGCCATCTGGCAATCTCTGGATTTAGTTGTTATAGTTGTCTTTTTTTAGAGATTATTACTCTGTTGATTTTGTTACCCTCTATCAGCAGACGTGGGTGACTAGCTCTCTCCTCTGAGTTTCAGTGGTCAGAGCAGTCTCTGCAGGCAAGCTCTCCTCTTTCAGGGAAGGTGCACAGTTATCTGGTGTTTGGACCTTCTCCTGGCTGAAGATGAAGGCCCAAAACAGGATTTTTCCCAGGAGCTCTGTTGCTTTGGCCAGGAAGGTGGCCGATTGTCTGGAGCCGAAGTTTGTGCCACCTCAGAAGCTCTCTGGCTCTCGCCTGTCCCAGAAACGGCTGGCCTCTGTATTCCACACCCTCACCCGTGCAGCCTGCCCTCCGCGGAGTCCCGGAGCCAAGGAGGCTCCGGCCGCCAGGGCCTATGGAAGAAACTTCTCGGGCCGGGCGGACCCCTGTGCTCTCACCAGGAAGGTGGCCCCTCCTGTATTTCTTTAAGTGAGTTATTAAAGTCTTTCTCGATGTCCTCTACCATCATCATGAGATATGCTTTTAAATCCGGGTCTAGCTTTTCGGGTGTGTTGGGTTGCCCTGGACTTGGCAAAGTGGGAGTGCTGGGTTCTGATGATGGTGAGTGGTCTTGGTTTCTGTTAGTAAGATTCTTACTTTTACCTTTCGCCATCTGGTAATACCTGGAGTTAGTTGTTATAGTTGTCTCTGTTTAGAGATTGTTCCTCTGGTGATTCTGTTACCCTCTATCAGCAGACCTGGGAGACTAGATCTCTCCTCTGAGTTTCAGTGGTCAGAGCGCTGTCTGCAGGCAAGCTCACCTCTTACAGGGAAGGTGCACACTTATCTGGTGTTTGGACCTTCTCCTGGCCGAAGATGAAGGGCCAAAATAGAACCTTTTCCAGAAGCTGTGTTGCTTTCACCTGTCCCAGAAGCTGTTAATTTCAGTAGTCCACACTCTCATCTGTGCAGACTACTTTCTGTGAAGTCCCGGAACCAAAATGGCTCCCGCGGATCCTGAGGCTAGGGCCTCTCCGTCCGGGCAGACACCTGACCTCTGGCCGGGAAGGTGGCCGGATGTCTGAAGCCCGAATATGGCGCTGCCTCAAAAGCTCTGTCACTCTTGCCTGTCCCAGAAGCTGTTAGCTTCTGTAGTCCACACTCTCACCTGTGCAGGCTGCTTTCTGCTGAGTCCGGGAACCAAGGTGGCTCCCGCCGCTCCTGAGTCAAAATCCTAGCCTCCCAGGCTGGGCAGACCCCTGTCATCTGGCCGGGAAGATGGCCAGATGTCTGGAGCCCGAAAACGGCGCTGCCTCAGAAGCTCTGTGGCTCTCGCCTGTCCCAGAAGCTGTTAGCTTCTGAGGTCCACACTCTGGTCTGTGCAGACAACTTTCTGTGGAGTCCTGGACATCAACCACTCACTCTTTAAGAGAAACAATTCAAAGTGCTATTAATCACTGCCCATGTTACGTGAATACTGACTATAACAGTCAAGTATTTGAGATGTTTTGTCTACAAGTTATTAATTCTAAAGGACAAGATATTGTGGAACTTTAAAACTTTAACTTTAAGAATGAAGACCAAAGTGTGGACACTTTGCCCATTCCTAGAAATGGGAACAAAACACCCATGGAAGGAGTTACAGAGACAAAATTTGGAGCTGTGACGAAAGGATGGACCATCTAGTGATTGCCATATCCAGGGATCCATCCCATAATCAGCCTCCAAACGCTGACACCATTGCATACACTAGCAAGATTTTGCTGTAAGGACCCAGATATAGCTGTCTCTTGTGAGACTATGCCAGGGCCTAGCAAACACAGAAGTGGATGATCACAGTCAGCTATTGGATGGGTCACACGGCCCCCAATGGAGGAGCTAGAGAAAGTACCCAAGGAACTAAAGGGAACTGCAAACCTATATGTGGAACAACAATATGAACTAACGAGTACCCCGGAGCTCTTGACTCTAGCTGCATATGTATCAAAAGATGGTCTAGTTGGCCATCACTGGAAATAGAGGCCCTTTGGACTTGCAAACTTTATATGCCCCAGTACAGAGGAACACCAGGGCCAAAAAGGGGGAGTGGGTGGGTAGGGGAATGGGGGGTGGGGTGGGTATGGGTGACTTTTGGGATAACATTGTAAATGTAAACGAGGAAAATACCTAATTAAAAAAAAGTTTACGATAAAAACAAAACAAAACAAAACAAAAAAAAAAAAACAAAAAAACAAAAAAAAAACAAACAAACAAAAAAAACTTTAACTTCTTAAAAGACAAAGAAGGGGGAAATTATATCCCTGTGCATATTATTTAGTGTATTTCTGTGCACATTATTTAAATCATACTTTTATTTTAGAATTTTGAAATTTGGATGTCAAAGAACTTAATGCTTTATAGTATCTTAAAAGGATCTACTTATTGGCATATGGTTTGATCCTAAACAGCTACCTTATTAGGGAAAGGAAAAACATAGGTTCTCTCCATGGAACACTGCAGAAGCATGATGGCTAATTCGTTTGACAAGCTGGCAGGTGAGTTGGCTCAGTGCCCTGACTGAAGTGACAAGGAAGCTAAATTGGGTACATGTTTTCGACCCATCCTTGCTTTCCATTTTTCCAGTTTGGACTAGTGAAGCTCTCTTGCTTCAAGCTTTTAAAACTTTATGGCAAAATGAACATCAGAGACTGTATATTCTGACTAGAAATATTAGTCATATAATAGTCATAATGATTTTTCTCTTTTCTTAAAGGTGACCAGTTATTCTAACACAGTCTTGGACTGGTCTAGTAATAAGTCCAATATTAGAGATTCCTATTGAAGATAGCTAAAAATCTTGATTATCTAGCAAAGTTGATTCAGAGCACAGCCTCCACTTCCAGAGAATCTCTGGCCTTTTTACTAATTCTAAAAGCCAGCTCCCACACACCTGGAGGCCAGAGCCTGATCTTGATTGTTGCTAATTTGCAACTGAATAAAGTACCTGTGCTTCCACAAAGAAACTGTGTACTGTTGCCTTTCACTGTCTGGATTTTGTTTTTCAAGCAGGTCAATCAACACCCTTCAGCCTGACTGTACCAGGTGTGCATCCCTGCCCCCAAGAGTGTGCAGATGGCAGCTACTAATTTTCATTCTAAAAGCATTCCAGTACATATTATGGCTTTTGGTCTGATTCATCAGGCCATAGAGACAATAAAGATGAGGAGGATGACCTCTAGCTCCCAATATAGCCTAAGAGTCACAAATTGTGTTGTGACAATTGGCATAATTCTTGTAGAGGCATTGCTGAACCCATACATGTGAGCTGTTGGCTGGCCTCAACAAAAAGGTACCTGCAAACCTAGCAAGTAAAGTTTTCCATCCCCTGGCAGGCTGAAGCTTGCTGAAGTCAGTTTCCCTAAAGTTGCTGAGGTGTTTATTTCATATTTCGAACCCTTCCTAGGTAAGGGCTCCCTGTTTTAGATTAATTTGAATACAAACCTGGCATAATCTTGAACCAGGATGTCCAGTTTAAGTGAAATGTACTTTAATCTGAGTAACTCAGAAAGTTGCATGGACCCCAGATGCCTGGTGAAGATCAATTACCAACAATCTTGCCAGTTGTTTGTGTGAGAATGATCTTTGCCTCTGATGTCCTCCATCAACCTGTGGATGTGAGCTGTATATTTTTTCTTTACAATGGAGTCTCAGGCGGCACCAGGTTGGGTTATGTCATCAGAATATAATATAAATAGATGTTAGGGGTGTTTGTTGGGGAGCCAGGTCAGCAACCTGGCAGTGGAGGACCACAGTTCATAGGAAAAGTCAAATAGCTTCTAGAAAGTTCAATAAATTCTCTTTGTTTTTAATATCCTGTCTTGTAGTGGTAAGATGCCGCCTTTATCGTTCATACATACATGCAGTGGACAGAGTAGTAAAAATCATAGCAAAGTCCATCTATATGGTAATGGTGTTTCCATTTTCCTATCTGAGAGCTTGACTCAGATTAATAATTTTTTGTTCTCAGGGCCGAGATACCTGGCTTATGACTACGTCATTAACAATAAAGTACCTGCTGTACAGCTGCCAAGCTTGTCATGAGTGCGCAAACATTTGGAATTCAGACCACAAGAATGCTGTAAGTTTAAAGATGCTTGTCCCCCAGTCTTCCCAGGAGAACCCTGTGCTGGTAGATGAGAGAGTTGGTTGTAGCTGAGAGATTAGGTTATAAGGGAAGATGAACAAATGCCAAAAGGGTGAATTCCAACAACCTCAGCTGGGCCCCTGGGAGAGTAGACAGCTTCAATCTACCAGAATATAGCTCTGGGGTGGATTCAGGGCAAAGCACAGGCAGCTCTATTCACATTTTCAAGCTGGAGCCAGGAGATAAGAATATTTGCCAATACCTTTGATTCTTTTTTCCATTAACTAAGGTCTGAGTCTTCAGGCACCCAGTCATCAGGGTCCAGGTTGATGCCGCAGCATGTCTTCCAACCCACCTACCACCAGAGGGCAGCAGCGTACATTCACAACAATTGTTGAGAAGTCAGGAAGCCCAGGAATCTTATGTGTGGATGAGGACATAGCAAAAGGAGAAGCATTCCATACCACCTGCCTTCATGCCTGCCACGCCCTGGGTTTGGGCCCCCATCTGAACCATCTCCTGCACATAGCCATGCAATCATAATAAGGAATCTCGAGATCTGTGACAATCTCTCTCTTCTCCCCAGCCCACAGCTCCATCACACCCTACTCTAATCACTAAGTATCACTCAAAATACTTCACTGTCTTCTGTTTTTCCAAAGTCCCTAAGTCACTTTAAGACTTTCTATGTCCTCTGTAAACAGTCACATACTCATGTCTGGGGCTAGGTACACATGTGGAGATAGAGTGTAAGAGACAAGAATGAAGGAGAGAAAAGTGAGGAAGGAAAAATAAAGAGCTATTTATGTAGTAGGTCTGTGTGCCCCAAACACCATGGGATGATCCAAGGATATCCAGCATTAGGTGTGACTTCTTCAAAATAGTTTTGAGTAAGCAGCTTAGCCCAGAGAAGACCTAAGGATCCAAAGCATTGCTGCATATTACTACTGTGTGCAAAGAGGCCAGGAAGCTATCCCAGGAAATTTCATCACATCCCTCAATGGCAGATGCATTCTACTGAGAAGAGAGCAACGGGTTCACTTGGCAAATATTGCTGTCACATGATGTCGATGTATATGCATCTCCTATGACTTTAACTCCTCTGGAGCACTGCCTGCCTCAGGAGCCAGCACTTGTCCAAGCTGCCACAGGTCAACCTGGTTCTTGGTTCTCCTAAAGACTCCTTAGTCTGAGGGAACTTACATTCCCATACTTCTGAGACCCAAATAACCCATTTCCCAAATCCATGCAGGAAAACCACACGGAAATATTTGGGGCATCTATGAGAAAATTCTCCTTCAGGTCAAAATCACTCTGTGAAGGCCAAGCTACCTTTACCTCAAGTCTACACCAATGGTAATGAATTTTTAATAAAAATTTCTCAGGAGAAATTTCTTTTACTATGACTGGCCTTTTTGCTTAATCTCAAAACCAGAGTTAATAATATACTCTGAGGTCACTTCAGACGTAGAACAATGCCAACTGTATGCATTTCCTTTGTATAACCTCTCTTTAAGGGACTAATGGAACAACCAACCTTACTTGCCTTGAGTTTTAAGTAACCAATCATTATAATCTGATGTAAGGCATAGCTGTTATTTTAAAATATGTTTTTCAATGCTTCTGACCCAGAGTGTAATGAATGTGTATCTATGTAAGTGTTACAATGATCACATTTGGAAAATGGTAAATAGGATCAAAGCTGTTTTTTAAAAATGAATACCCACCACAAATATTGAATAAAATATATAAATAGTGCATAAAATGGTATTTGTAATGTTTTTTATCCAGATCAGTTGAAGTCAGTTATTTATTCACTTGAAAAACACTATGAAACATTTCTTTAGGTATCACTAATTTTTCCCCATATGGTGCTTTTTGTGTGGCTCAATGGGGGTAGAGACAGAGAAAGAGAGAGAGGGGAGAGGGAGAGAGAGGGAGAGAGGGAGAGAGACGGAGAGAAAGAGAGCGAGAGGGAGCAAGCGAGCGAGCGAGCGAGAGAGAGAGAGAGAGAGAGAGAGAGAAATTGATTCAGTTATTCAAGCTGGTAAAGACACAGATTCATGCAACAGAGAGAAACAGTGGAAGATATTGGAGGGAGAGAAATAATAAATTCAAATCTTAGATCATTCTTCGTTAAATTCACCAAGGAAATGCATTTATATTTATTTTCCATAATTGCCACAGACACTCTGGGCCCCTTTGTCTGCTTGGAACAGGTCTCTAGTTGTGGGTGGGCAAAGCGTAGGATGAATTCACAAACAGACACACACAGGAGAGGTTGTGTGAAATCTGAATGTATTTTTCAAATCAAGCATCAGACTTTTTATGCAGAAGACAATAAGGAAGTTGGGTGACATATTCGTAAGTTACAAATGAGGTGACCAGAATCTTACATAAAACAGAGTAATGCAAACACAAGAGGTCTAAAGGGAACCACCTGGGATAGAATTCATTGATAACAACTAGGATCAACAAGGGCTCCACCTAAGATTCACAAATCTTAGATGCCAGGGTCAAGGACTTTGCGCCCTTGCCATAGTTCCTATTTTAGTCTATTGTATAGTCCATCTTCCCCTTACGCCATTGTAAATATGTGTGTGTATAGGTGTAACTTCGCTATAGTTCTAAGTATCTATTCTGGTTACTCTTTTGGTCTGAAACTTCCTTCTTCCTCAGTGATGGTAAATTCCTGTGTAAGGGAGTGACCTAGCCTTTATTCAAAGTGATAGTATAGTACCAGAGGCTATTCTGATTAGCAACATTCTTACTGAATTTCAAGCCCATGGCCTTGCTCAAGGATGTTCTAGGACTGTTGGAACACTGGCAGAAGGCTTTAGCTATGTCAGAATTCAAACATAAAAGGCACTTATAATAGGAAAATACTGAAAGAGAGCACGTGGATCCATACACTAGACTAACTCGGGAATGGAAAATTAATGTATGGGTTAGAGGGAATGCCAGACTCCAGGAGGAGAGCTTCCTTGAAGCTCTTTGCCTCATGAGTGACTTTCAAGCCTCTCAGCTTAAGTTGACTCGACCAGAGCGCATGGCACATAATTTAACACTGATGGTTTTTGGGTGCTCTAAAATCATTTCTACATTCAAACAATTGCATTTTGGTATTCAATGTGGGTGATATTTTTGTATTTTAGGGCACATTGCTGTGTTACCTAGCGATGTCAGAAGGTGGGGACCTTGAATATATTTTGAAAGCCAGATGTCAGCACTTGATTGCTGAGTAGTCCCTGAAAAAGCACAACTTTATCACTAGGATGTAAAAGAATAGTAATGTGGTCCTGTAAATCAATAATAATAATAATAAGAAGAAGAAGAAGAAGAAGAAGAAGAAGACAGTTTTGAGTGACCATGTGACCATTGCAGGAGACAAAACTCCAGGCTAAAGAGCATCAAAGTAATGGAGATGGGCATTGACAGAAAGGAGGTCATGTCAACTATTTACCAGACTTTCAGGAATACAGGATATAGGAATATTCCAGGTCTTGAAGTATAACTCTATATGATCTTCCTGAAGTTATTCTTGGATTAGCTGATACAAATGTTTACGTTTGTCCCCTTAATTACACATTAGTGTGCTGAAACAAGAAACCCTTCCATTCAAGAACATTGGATAGGAGTTTTTCAGTAGCTCCTTGAGAAAGAATGTTCTGGGACAGAGTTTTACAACTCCATTGAGACAGAAACTTCTACCCTAAAGAGAGCAAGGAGCCGGGCGTGGTGGCGCACGCCTTTAATCCCAGCATTCGGGAGGCAGAGGCAGGCGGATTTCTGAGTTCGAGGCCAGTCTGGTCTACAGAGTGAGTTTCAGGACAGCCAGGGCTACACAGAGAAACCCTGTCTCGAAAAACCAAAAAAAAAAAAAAAAAAAAAAAAAATGAGAGCAAGGTAAGGGGGAAATATAGAGTTGAAAATGTGAGCTTTGCTTTGAAACCTTGCACACACTTATTCTGTACTTTGATGGGGGAATTACCTTTGCCATGAATCCTTTGACTGTCAAAAGTTGGGGAATTGGTATACCAAATAGAAACATCATCTACTGTGCCTACAATGTCTTTTTTGAGAACAAGTTTGATGGAAACTCGAATATAAAGTTTATTAAAAAATTCAACTGAGTTCAGTATCTGTCTGTGGAATCAGGTTTTTGATTTTGGCAAGTAAATTAAGGATATGTGGAAGGAGTTAACATAGTTGTCAGAAATCTTTATTATTTCAATTATGTATAATTTTATGATTGAAATTACAGATTCCAGCCTAATCACGAACTTTGTTTAGTGGTAGTAATCGTATTTCTTACTGTTTTAGGATTTAGGGATGGAGTTGAGTGGCAAGGTGCTTATTACACTTGATGCAGTGTCTGCTTCTTTAGCAATATTACCTTCTGCTGAGTCAACCCTAGTATCATAGAACTGGGATGTAAGCAACTGTTTCATAATAATGCATTGCCACACACTACCTGATCCTCTACTGAGCAAAACACACCAACTCATTACCTTCCAAACTCACCGTTGGCTACTCAGTATCTTGGCTACTTCTGGCTAGATATGTGCCTCTAAGAATGAGTCATATGACTCAGCCTGGGAGACAAAGACCCCGTTGTGTCACCATTTCCACTGTACTGTGAGAATTAAATTCTCCCAAGGGACAGGAACCATACGATATAACTATCCTTAAGGAACCTTCTCCCTTTCTGGAAAAGAGATCAGAACCCTCAGATACAAAAGCGTGGACACTGGATCCAGGGGCTGAACACAGGCCCTCTCACTTGGATGTTGGTACAGGATCCTAGTTATCATCTTGACTCCTCAAATGCAGAGTGATGCCCAGGGTGGTCATGCCTGCCAAGGATTTGCTATCGCTGTGGTCCATACCACACCCAAAGTCCTAGAGAACATACAGTATAAAAAGGTGGGTCGCTGCCATGGGGGACACAATCACCTACCTCAACTAGTTACTAGGCTCCTAAATAGCTTCAAACCTGGATGGGAGAGGATATATTTCATCTTACTCTGGAAGGGGGAAATGCTGTGGTTATTCTGTTTCCTTAACAAAAGAAAAATAATGATAGTAATTGCTAACCAAACTGTGTGCTCTTCTCTAGGGCATATATTGCTCCCACTCTCAACATTCAACAGTTAGCAGTAGTTTTTGTATAGGGTTGAGGCCTCATGGGCGTTCTATGTCCACTTTGCCACATATCCTGTCCATCTTCATCTCATGTTTAAACTATCATACTGGTGAGTCCTGATTAGTATAGAGAGAGTAAGGAGGGATATATGGGAAGGCCTGAAGGGAGAAAAGATAAGCGATAAACAATGTAATTATAGCATAATCTCAAAAATTGAATGAAATTTCCTTCCTCTGGCTGGACTTCCTGGTTGGTCCTCAGTGGGAGGGGATGTGCTTAGTTTGGCTGGGACTACCTGTTCCAGGGCAGGGTGAGACCTGAGGGGACTTCCTCTACTCTGAGAAAACAGGGAGGGAGTAGTGGGGAAGGGATGTAAATTGAATAAATAAATAAATAAATAAATAAATAAATAAATAAATAAATAAATGGAAGAAACCTTTGAAGTTGGTTGTGCTGGCTCATACCTTTAATCCCAGCATTCAGGAGGCAGAGACATTCACAGATCAGAGTTGGAAGCTAGCCTGTTGTACAGAAAGAGTTCCAGGAAAGCCAAAGCTATAGAGTGAAACCCGTCTTAAAAAAAAAAAAAAAAAAAAAAAAAAAAAAAAAAAAAAAAAAAAAAAAAAGGAAGTAAAGAAAAAGAAATAAAGAAAATTAGGAGCTGAAGGGGTTAGCAGCCCCAAAAGAGGAACATTATGAACTAACCAGTACCCCCAGAGTTCCCAGGGACTATATCACCTACCAAAGAGTACACATTGTGAGAATCATGGCTCTATCTGCATATGTAGCAGAAGATGTCCTAGTCATTCCTCAGTGGGAGGAAAGGCTCTATGTCGGCTCTATGCCCTACTGTAGAGGTATGTCAAGGCCAGGAAACAGGCGTGGGTAGGTTGGTGAGCAAGGGGAGGGGGAGGAGATAGGGGGTTTTGGGAGAGGAATATAGGAAAGGGAAAAACATTTGACATGTAAATAAGGTAAATATCTAATAAAATATATTTTGGTCTATAAAAAGTATAAAAAAATAAAATTCAAAAATATTATTAGCTGTGATTCTCCTTCATGGAATGTCACAAGTCCATACATGGGATTCAAGATTGAACATTAGAATGAAAAGAAGAAAAGAAAAGAAAAACCAGCAAAGTAAAGGCAGAACAAAGAAAAAAAAAACCTTTAGGGGACCAGAGGCTTTCCCTAAAGTTATATCCTGACAGTGATATCTGTTCCTCAACATAGTTTGACGTGTCTGGCTACAGTGGGAGAAATTCTGCCTAGCCCTACAGAGACTCGATGTACAAGGGTGGGTGGATACCCACAGGAGGCCACTGCCCTCTCAGAGAAAGAGATACAGGATAGTGGTAGGGTCTCTCTAAGGGGGGACAAGCAGTAGGGAACACTTGATATAGATATTTAATTTTAGAAAAGACTTTGATGTCAGTGACAATGATTCTCCCAAAAGTTCTTTTATTGTTTATAATGTTTTGGGTATATTGTTTTTGTTTGTTTGAAATTAAGAATTGCTCTTTCTATTTTTGTGAAGAATTGTCTTGGAATTTTGATGGTATTTGCATTAAATCAGTGGATTACTTTTGGTAAGATGGCCATTTTCACTGTTAATCCTACTGATTCATGAGTAAGGGAGATCTTTCTGTCTTCTGAGGTCTTCCCTTCCTTACTCCAGGGATTTGAAGTTCATTTCATACATGCCTTTCACTTGATTGGTGAGTTACACTGAGGTATTCTATGTTATGTGTGGCTACTTGAATGGTGTTGTTCCCTAATTTCTTTCTCATCTACTTTATCATTTGTATAAAGGAAGGAAACTGATTTGTTTGAGTCAATGTAATATCTAGCCACATTGCTGAAGTTGTTTATCTATCATAGGAGTTCTCTGGTAGAGTTTTGAGGGACATTTATGTATCATATCACCCATGAATAGTCATACCATGACTTCTTCCTTTCCAATTTGTATATCCTAAGATCTCCTTTTGTTGTCTTATTGCTCTAGCTAGAACTTTGCTGGTGGCCAGCCCTGGCAGGTTCTTCTCTTTTGTTTGTTTTGATGAGGCAGCAGAGTGGGGAGAGCATCAGTGGAGTGTAAGACTTCATATTACAAGATACAGGGTAAGACTGTCTTTCAAGATATCTAGAGTTGCTGTATAATAATAAAAAATTTACTTATCTAAGTCTAAGTTACTTTGCTGCTGTAGCTGACCTGCCTCCTGTGTTTCTCTGAGACCTGAAACTGTGGCCTCTGGCACTTAACACCTCATCCTAAAATAGCATGGGATTAAGTAAAGAATTAATTGCTAGAGACTTTTCTCTTTTGTCCAGATGCCTCTTACTTCTCAGTCTAGGGGGAAGCATGGAACAATAAACTTCTATTGGATGAGAAGAAGAGAATAGTGCTCACAGAAGGAAAAATTTTGCATAAGAAAATATGCATAAACACATAAATTCACATAGAGTTACACAAATGCAAATTCATACATTCCAATTCAAACCAGTTAGGTTCAACTTGCATGAATTGTGTCAATTACATACTTACACGCACATATCCATACAGACCTATGCATATGACGCAAAGATCAAGCACTGGTGCAGGAAACTAACTCATTCTGGATGAAAAATGTGCTCCAACCTTTATTTTATGAAGAAAAAAGTTTCTACCCTTTTAATGCTGAATGAATTTAACACAAGATTATAAGAAAAAAGGTTTGTTCTTTAATAAGGCTAAGCTTGCCTTAGTAAGAAAAGACCTATTCTGTCCATGGTAAGGAGAAACTTGCCTGCTACTTCTGCTATCTCTGCAGGTTCCTTTTCCTCTTTCTCTCCGCATTCTGCACATTGCTCTATTAGTTTTTATTTTTTTTAATGTTACATATAGTTTAGAATTTAATCCACTCTGCATTTTTTCTAATCTTGCTCTCTTCTCTTTCCCCCTTTCTCTCAACATCTTCTCTTCCAATGCTATTCCTATACTTCTAAGTTCTTGTTCAGCTCTGTTATGTCCATAAACTGTTCTATCTAAAAATTTCTCAGCTCATTTCTTCTCTCTTCTCTTTATCCTCAGCACTTACACATCTTACAGAATACATGACCACATGTTAAAAAGATCATCAAATGTTCACACATAAAATCATAAATTGAAATAGAATTTTACAACAGAGAATGCTTACATGCATATATACTAGGAGTAATTATCTGGCTAAATATTCATCACCTGTCACAGCTAAGAAGGTTCACTGAAAGGTAAAAACCATAAGTAAGTTATTAGTGAAGTTTTGTATAGTAAACCTAGTCAATATTATATTTTCTATACCAGAGCCTTTAATTAATTGTTAGTTATATTTTTACGACCTTTGGTTAATTGTTTTACAACCATTTGGAATGTAGTAGTAGTACATTGTAGTAGTACAATGTAATAGTAGTAGTAGTAGTAGTAGTAGTAGTAGTAGTAGTAGCAGTAGTAGCAGTAGTAGCAGTAGTAGTAGTAGTAGTAGAAAGTCTGGTTATTATGTAGAGGAATTAACTGGTAACACATGGGAGAATGGCAGAGTTCTCATTGCAGTTTTGACTATCACAAAAGGATCTAGTAGCAGACCCACTATAAAAGAGCTTAATAAACACTGATATAACTTAAGGAAATCTGATAGGATCATTTTCAAGATTTAAGAGATCATGTATTTTCATATATAGCATCACTACAAGCCAGTATATTTTTGTAGATTTGCAGAGATCTGCTCAGAAGTGTGGGCTAATTCCTAGTGTTATGTTCAATTTATATGTTCAATATTAACAAGAAAAGCATTAGCAGGAATCGTTCCTGAAATGATTTTCTCCTGCGATATGCCTATTGGAGCAAATCTCTCGTGGATTATAATCCAAGACAGACCATCTCAGGAAGATCACATATTATTTATTAGCTTGTCATATGATGACTCCTGACAACTTCAAGTACTACATTGAATAAATAGGGAGAGAGTGGGCAGCCTTGTATTGCAACTTATTTTAGGAAGATTGCTTCAACTTTCTCTTCTTTTAATTTGATACTGGGTGCTGGTTTCCTTCATATTGATTTTATTATGTTATATTAGTTGTGTGTCAGGAGTTCCTGATCTCTACAAGACTTTTATCATGAAGGAGCTTTGGCTTTTGGCCTAGGCTTTTTCACGGTCTTGTGAGATGATAATTTTTTTCCTTTGAGTTTGTTTATATAGTGGATTACTTGATGGATTCTAGGGAAAGGGAATGGGGAAGATTTTTCTGTGAGCTGGAACTAGGACACATGGGCTCCAGAAGAATATGCAGTAGAGGATGGTCTTGATGGACATCAATCGGAGGAGAGGCTCTTGGTCCTATGAAGGCTTGATGCCCTACTGTAGGGGAATGCCAGGACAGGGAAGCGAGAGTGGGTGGGTTGGAGATCAAAAGAAAGGGGGTGGGATTGGGGTTTTGGAGGGGAAATGAGAAAAGGGGATAACATTTGAAATGTAAAAAAAAACCTTATAAATAAGAGAAAACTTGAAACACACAAAACAAAACAATCAAACAATCTTGCCAAAAGCAATCTACAGATTCAATGCAATCCCCATCAAAATTCCAACACAATTCTTCAACGAATTAGAAGGAGCAATTTGCAAATTCATCTGGAATAACAAAAAGCCTAGGATAGCAAAAACTCTTCTCAAGGATAAAAGAACCTCTGGTGGAATCACCATGCCTGAACTAAAGCTTTACTACAGAGCAATTGTGATAAAAACTGCATGGTACTGGTATAGAGACAGACAAGTAGACCAATGGAATAGAATTGAAGACCCAGAAATGAACCCACACACCTATGGTCACTTGATCTTCGACAAGGGAGCTAAAACCATCCAGTGGAAGAAAGACAGCATTTTCAACAATTGGTGCTGGCACAACTGGTTGTTATCGGGTAGAAGAATGCGAATTGATCCATACTTATCTCCTTGTACTAAGGTCAAATCTAAGTGGATCAAGGAACTTCACATAAAACCAGAGACACTGAAACTTATAGAGGAGAAAGTGGGGAAAAGCCTTGAAGATATGGGCACAGGGGAAAAATTCCTGAACAGAACAGCAATGGCTTGTGCTGTAAGATCGAGAATTGACAAATGGGACCTAATGAAACTCCAAAGTTTCTGCAAGGCAAAAGACACCGTCAATAAGACAAAAAGACCACCAACAGATTGGGAAAGGATCTTTACCTATCATAAATCAGATAGGAGACTAATATCCAACATATATAAAGAACTCAAGAAGGTGGACTTCAGAAAATCAAATAACCCCATTAAAAAATGGGGCTCAGAACTGAACAAAGAATTCTCACCTGAGGAATACCGAATGGCAGAGAAGCACCTGAAAAAATGTTCAACATCCTTAATCATCAGGGAAATGCAAATCAAAACAACCCTGAGATTCCACCTCACACCAGTCAGAATGGCTAAGATCAAAAATTCAGGTGACAGCAGATGCTGGCGTGGATGTGGAGAATGATGAACACTCCTCCATTGTTGGTGGGATTGCAGGCTTGTACAACCACTCTGGAAATCAGTCTGGCGGTTCCTCAGAAAACTGGATATAGTACTACCGGAGGATCCAGCACTACCTCTCCTGGGCATATATCCAGAAGATGCCCCAACTGGTAAGAAGGACACATGCTCCACTATGTTCGTAGCAGCCTTATTTATAATAGCCAGAAGCTGGAATGAACCCAGATGCCCCTCAACAGAGGAATGGATACAGAAAATGTGGTACATCTACACAATGGAGTACTACTCAGCTATTAAAATGAATGAATTTATGAAATTCCTAGCCAAATGGATGGACCTGGAGGGCATCATCCTGAGTGAGGTAACACATTCACAAAGGAACTCAGACAATATGTACTCACTAATAAGTGGATATTAGCCCAAAACCTAGGATATCCAAAATATAAGATACAGTTTCCTAAACACATGAAACTCAAGAAAAATGAAGACTGAAGTGTGGACACTATGCCCCTCCTTAGAAGTGGGAACAAAACACCCTTGGAAGGAGGTACAGAGACAAAGTTTGGAGCTGAGATAAAAAGATGGACCATGTAGAGACTGCCATATCCGGGGATCCATCCCATAATCAGCTTCCAAATGCTGACACCATTGCATACACTAGCAAGATTATGCTGAAAGGACCCTGATATAGCTGTCTCTTGTCAGAGTATGCCTGGGCCTAGCAAACATAGAAGTGGATCCTCACAGTCGGCTATTGGATGGATCACATGGCCCCCAATGAAGGAGCTAGAGAAAGTACCCAAGAAGGTAAAGGGATCTGCAACCCTATAGGTGGAACAACATTATGAACTAACCAGTACCCCGGAGCTCTTGACTCTAGCTGCATATGTATCAAAAGATGGCCTAGGCGGCCATCACTGGAAAGAGAGGCCCATTGGACACGCAAACTTTATATGTCCCAGTACAGGGGAAAGCCAGGGCCAAAAAAGGGGAGTGGGTGGGTAGGGGACTGGGGGTGGGTGGCTATGGGGGACTTTTGGTAAAGCATTGGAAATGTAAATGAGCTAAATACCTAATAAAAAATGGAAAAAAAAAGAAATGAACTTTGCTGCAAGTAGGGGAAGAGAAAGTAGCTAGGGATCCTGTAGTAAAATGTGTGTGCTTGGGCACTATGTTTTCTATCAGAAAGACTTAGAGGATGCCAGGGCAATATTCCTATATCTCTGAGAATATGTGTAAACTGCTGGGCTGCTATTGTTTGCCATCTCTGATGGACATGGCCTCAAAGGGAAGTGGTATGCTATGCCTTCTGTATCTAGTAGGTCAAGAGATCTGGAGCCCTGTCTGTTTGAGGAGCCTGCACTGACTCTGGCTGCCAGAATCACTAGACCCTTCTTTCTCCCTGGACTTGAAATACTGAAAGAATATTTTGCCCTGCCTCTCTGCCACTCTCAAAACATGCCAAGCAAAGCAAAGCAAAGCACTGGGGGCCTCAGCAAGATAATTAGGTTTCATGATAGTATTTTGTCTAGAATGCTAAACTATCCTTTATCTAGTTCCTTGGACCTTTGCTCAGAAAAAACACCCTAAAAAGTGGACTGCCACCAGGCATCTAGGTGGCAACCTAGCATCTTAGGCATTTCAGGCTATAGGTGGATTTCCCAGAGTGAGTCATGGAAATGGCCTTTAAGTCGAAGACCACACAGGGCTCTCATTTCCACTGGACTGAGACAATCTAGTCATGGGTATTACACCATCAAGGCGTAGAGATTATACACATATAAGACAAAAGTAACACCACTCTTAGTTTAAATAGAAGACAGAATCCTCAGACACCAAACCATGAATACTGGGCCCAGGTCCTCTCACTGTGCTACAGCAATATCCTGACTTGGTGTAGCATCCTCAGCTGTAATCTTGACAGTAGCAAGGTAGACTCACATATCTCATCAGTGCTGTGCTGACACTGTGGAACTATAACCAAGCTTTTAGAGACCACTGCATATAGATGAAGTTGGGAAGGTGCCACTGCATATATAAGTACCTTCATCAACCAGGGCTTAGGGCAAGAAGTGGCTTCAAAACTTGCTGAAGGCAGGTCTCCTGTGGACACATGGATCATCCTGCACAAAAGCCTCAGAAACTAAACCATGGACACTGAAACCAGGTGTATAGTTCCATTATGCTTCCTTAGGAAATTACAATATCCTGAATTAGACATTGGCCCAGGATCCTCAGCTATCAGGTTGACCCCAGGGTATAAGAAAAACCCCAAGGCAGTCTTACCAGCATTATGGTACACCATGGTTACACTACACAACCAAGGTATTAGAGATCACTGGACAAGGGAAAAGTCATACATGCAGAGACAGACACCTTCATTGTATAAGGGATGGTGTGAGAAAATGCTTCAAACCTTGGTGAAGGCAGGTCTCAGGCAGAGACAGGGGAAAACTTACCCCATTGTCTTTACCTCTGAGGTCTTGTGTTTCTCAGATAGGAGTTCAGATTCTTATGAGAAGGACATTTATTGCCAAATCTCTTTCATCATATTGTCCAAAGACCACAGTCTATTCCATCAGGTACCCTAGGCATGGATTAGTGTCAGTTTAATGCCATCTTTTGCAGCTTGCTCATGGCTCATCAGGGAATACCCCCCCAAAATATATGGTGAAATAAGAGGTTATGCATGATCCCTATCTTGAGAGAAAAATATTTCATAAGAAAAATGCTGCATCTCTGCTTCTTCCTGCCTGTTGGGCTCTGCATACTGACCCATAGGGATCTCCTTGGGATTGCTCATCATCCATTATGATCTCCTGGTCTATTGAAATCTAATACTTCTCCCCACCACATCCCCTCAATGTTACTGAGTATATTTTTATTTTTATATTTTATCTAAGAGTCCCCATGTATCTCTATGGAAGACATAGCCGAATTTAGTATGTAGAATTGTATATCTTAATATATAGAAGGACAATATATTATAAATATAGCAGAAGAATTAATAAATCTTGATGCAAACTGGGTGTGGAGTCAGATAAAAGTTGCTTTTAATGGCAGTTAGACATCACTGGCAATGTGGATAGGATATCGCTATTGGGGTAGTGTTTGTCTATTCTCCAAGAAAACATACAAAGATGTGGTAAATTTATTGTGGGGTATGGCCCAGCCAATGAAGCAGGTAAATACCACCATCCACAACAGCCACAAACCACAAAAAACATCTTGGGTAAGTACCCACAAAAATAAAAGTAGAGTATGACAAAACATTTTAAATGTTTATAGAAATAAATCAAAGAGGACACCAGAAGATGATATTTAGATCACTAAATTGCCTAATCATTAGAGAAGCTTCCCATAGCATCTGATGGGTGCAGAGATCCACTGTCAAGCATTAGGTGGAGATCAGGGAATTCCTTGGGATATGTGGAGAAATGATTATAGGAATAAGAGGGGTCAGGATACCAGGAAATCACAGTCTACAGAGTCAACTCATCAAGGCTTTTAGGTGTTCATTAATATAGAAGCAACAACCACAGAGCCCCTGTGGGTCTGTACTAGGCCCTCTACATTCATGATATAGTTGTGAAGCAAGGGGTTTGTGTTGTCTTCCTACCAGTGGGAATGGGGTTGTCTAAAACTCTTTTGACTGTTTGTGGAACCATTTTCCTACTAGTGGATTACTACATACTGTCTTGTTATTAAAGTATATGTTTGGGTTTGTTGCATCTTGTTATGTTCCAGGATTCAGTTTGATTATTTTCCTGAGTAATTTTGCATCAATGTTCATAAGAGAAATAAGTCTGAAGTTCTATTTCTCTGTTGAGTCTTTATATGATTTAGGTGATGCTATGAACTGTGGTAGAACTATGAAACCACAGGGTCGCTGTCGAATCAGAGAATGAGTTTGGCAGTGTTCCTTATCTTTCCATTTTCTGAAAGAAAGCAACATACATTGAGTTAGTTCTTTGAAACTCTAGTAGAATTCTGTGTTAAATTAAATTGACCATTGACTTTCTATTTTCTTATTTGGGAGATTTTTAATGACTGCTTCTATTTCTTTAGTGTTACTGGGCTGTCTAAAGTGTTTATGTGTAATTGATTTAACATTCATAATTGATATCTTCTAGAAAACTCTTTTTTCGTTAAGATTTTCCAATTTTGCAGAGTACAGGATTTTTTTTTCTTTTTAGATATTTTCTTTATTTACATTTCAAATGCTCTCCTGAAAGTTCCCTATACCCTCCCCCTGCCCTGCTCAACTACCCACCCACTCCCTCTTCTTGGGCCTGGTGTTCCCCTGTACTGGGGCATATAAAGTGTATAAGACCAAGGGGCCTTATCCAATAGTGTCTGAATTTGGTGGCAGATTATAGGATGGATGCCCGTGTGGGGTAGTCTCTGGATGGTCCATCCTTTCATCTTAGCTCCAAACTTTGCCTCTGTAACTCCTTCATTGGGTAACTTGTTCCTTATTCTAAGGAGGAATGAATAATCCACACTTTGGTCTTCCTTCTTCTTGATTTTCTTGTGTTTTGCAAATTATAGCTTGGCTATTCTAAGTTTCTTGGTTAATATCCACTTATCAGTGAGTGCATGTCAAGTGACTTCTATTGTTATTGGGTTACCTCACTCGGGATGATATCCTCCAACTCCATCCATTTGCCTAAGAATTTCATAAATTCATTGTTTTTAATAGCTGAGTAGTACTCCATTTTGTAAAGATGCCACATTTTCTGTATCCATTCCTCTGTTGAGGGACATCTGGGTTCTTTCCAGCTTCTGGCTATTATAAATAAGGCTGCTATGAACATAGTGCAGAATGTGTCCTTATTACAAGTTGGAACATATTCTGGGTATATGCCCAGAAGAGGAATTGCTGGATCTAGTGGTAGTACTAAGTCCAATTACCTGAGGAAATTCCATACTGATTTCCAGAGTGGTTGTACAAGCTTGAAATCCCACCAGCAACGGAAGATTATTCCTCTTTCTCCACATCCTCGCCAGCATCTGCTCTCACATGAACTTTTTATCTTAGCCATTCTGTCTGGAGTGAAGTGGAGTCATAGGGTTGTTTTGATTTGCATTTCCCAGATGATCAAGGATGTTGAACATTTTTCCAGGTGCTTCTCAGTCCTTCAGTATTCCTTAGTTGATAATACTTTGTTTAGCTCTGTACCCCATTTTTAATGGGGTTATTTGAATTTCTGGAGTCCAGCTTCTTGAGCTCTTTGTACGTATTGGATATTACTCCCCTATCATATTTAGGATTAGAAAACATCCTTTCCGAATCTGTTGGTGGTCTTTTTGTCTTATTGACAGTGTCTTTTGCCTTAAAGAAGCTTTGCAAATTTTTGAGGTCCCATTTGTCAATATTTGATCTTACAGCATAAGCCATTGCTGTTCTGTTTAGGAATCCTACCCCCACCACACCCCGTGCCCATATCTTTAAGGCTTTTTCCTACTTTCTTCTCTATAAATTTCAATATCTCTGGTTTTATGTCGATCCACTTAGACTTGAGCTGTGTACAATGAGATAAGAATGGATCAATTTGCATTCTTCTACATGATAACCACCAGTTGTGCCAGCACCATTTGTTGAAAATGCTGTCTTTCTTCCACTGGATAGTTTTGGCTCCCTTGTCAAAGATCAAGTGACCATCAGCATGTGGGCTCGTTTCTGGGTCTTCAATTCTATGGCATTGGTACACCTGTCTGTCACTGTATCAGTACATGCAGTTTTTAATCACAATTGCTCTGTAGTATAGCTTGATGTCAGGCATGGTGATTTCACCAGAGGTTCTTTATCATTGAGAATAGTTTTTGCTATCCTAGGTTTTTTGTTATTCCAGATGAATTTGAAAATTGCCCTTTCTAACTCATTGAAGAATTGAGTTGGAATTTTGATGGGGATTGCATTGAATCTGTAGATTGCTTTCGGCAGGATAGCCATTTTTACTATATTAATCATGACAATCCATGAGCATGGGAGAGCTTTCGATCTTCTGAGATCTTCTTCTATTTCTTTCTTCAAAGACTTTAAGTTCTTACCTACAGATCTTTTACTTCCTTATTTAAAGTCACACCAAGATATTTTAGATTATTTGTGACTATTGTGAAGTGTATTGTTTACCTAATTTCTTTCTCAGCTTGTTTATCCTTTGAGGAGAGAAAGGCCACTGATTTGTTGGAGTTAATTTTTATCCAGTTACTGCACTGAAACTGTTTATCAGGTTTAGGGGTTCTCTGGTGGGATTTTTAGGGTCACTTATATATACTATCATATCATCTGCAAATAGTGATATTTTGACTTCTTCCTTACCAATTTGTATCCCCTTGATCTCCTTTTGTTGTTGAATTGCTCTGGCTAGGACTTCAAGTACTATATTGATTAGGAAGGGAGAAAGTGGGCAGCTTTGTCCAGTCCCTAATTTTAGTGGGGTTGCTTCCAGTTTCTCTCCATTTAGTTTGAGGTTGGCAACTGGTTTGCTGTATATTGCTCTTATTATCTTTAGGTTTGGGCATTGAATTCCTGATCTTTCCATGACTTTTATCATGAATGGATGTTGCATTTTGTCAAATGCTTTCTAAGCCTCTAACGAGATGATAGTGTGCTTTTTTTCTTTGACTTTTTTTATATAGTGGATAATGTTGATAGATTTCCAGATTCAAACCATCCCTGTGTTCCTTGGAGGAATCCTGCTTGGTCATGATGGATGGTCATTTTGATGTGTTCTTGGATTCGGTTTGCCAGGATTTTATAGATTATTTTTGCATCGATATTCAAAAGTGAAATTGGTCTGGTGTTCTTTTTCTTTGTTGGATCTTTGTGTGATTTAGGTATCAGAGTAATTGTGGCTTCATAGAATGAATTGGGTAGAGTACCTTCCATTTCTGTTTTGTGGAATAGTTTAAGGAGAGTTGGAATTAGATCTTCTTTGAAAGTGTGATGGAACTCTGCATTAAACCCATTTTGTCATGTGCTTTTTTGGTTGGGATACTATTGATGGCTACTTCTATTTCTTTGGAGAAATGGGACTGTTTAGGTCATTAATCTGATCATGATTTAACTTTGGCACCAGGTATCTGTCTAGGAAGTTGTCCATTTCATCCAGGTTTTTTAGTTTTGTTGAGTAAAGCCTTTTGTCATAGGATCTGATGATGTTTTGGATATCCTCTGGTTCTGTTGTTATGTCTCCGTTTTCATTTCTGATTTTGTTAATTGGGATGCTGTCCCTGTGCCCTCTAGTTAGTCTGGCTAAGGGTTTATCGATCTTGTTGATTTTCTCAAAGTACCAGCTCCTTATTTGTTTGATTCGATGAATAGGTTTTGTTTGTTTCTTTGTTTGTTTGTTTCCCCTTGGATGATTTCAGCCCGGTGTTTGAATATTTCCTGTTGTCTACTTCTCTTGGGTGAATTTACTTCCTTTATTTCTAGAGTTTCTGGTGTGCTGTCAGGCTGCTAATATATGCTCTCTCTAGTTTCTTTTTGGAGGCACTCAGCACTATGCGTTTTCCTCTTAGTACTCTCTTCATTGTGTCCCATAATTTTGGGTATGTTATGGATTCATTTTCATTAAACTCTAAAAAGTCTTTAATTTCTTTCTTTATTTCATCATTGGCCAAGGTATCATTGAGTAGAGTGTTGTTCAGTTTCCCCCTAAATATTGGCATTGCATTATTTTTGCTGTTATTGAAGATAAGCCTTAGTCTATGGTGATTAGATAGGATTCATGGGATAATTTCAATATTTTTTTATCTGTTGAGGACTGTTTTGTGACCAATTATATGGTCAATTTTGGAGGAGGTACCATGAGATGCTGAAAAAAAGGTATATCCTTTTGTTTTAAGATAAAACAATCTGTTGATATATATTAAAACCATTTCTTTCATAGCTTTTGTTAGTTTCTATTGTCTCTGTTTAGTTTCTGTTTTCAGGATCTGTCAATTGTTGAGAGCAGGGTTTTGAAGTCTTCCACTATTATTGTGTGAGGTGCAATGTGTGCTTTGATCTTTACTAAAGTTTCTTTAATGAATGTTGCTGACCTTGCATTTGGAGCATAGATATTCAAAATTGAGAGTTCATCTTCATAGATTTTTACCTTTAATGACTATCAAGTGGTACTCCTTGTCTTTTTTGATAACTTTGGGTTGGAAGTCAATTTTACTCGATATTAGAATGGCTGCTCCAGCACTTCCCTTCGGTGCCAGCAATGAGTGACCTTGGCGCAGAGTCAGCAGACACCCCCAAGGTCCCTAGGGGATTTTCAATTCGATCTTAGGACCTCTGGTGAGTGGAACACAACTTCTGTTCCAATCCAAACACATGGGACATGAGACAGCATTATGGAAGCAGAAGGCAGTCACAAGTCCCTTCCAGTTGGTTCCAGTACCTGGTCACCGTGGGCATGAAGTCAGCGGATACTCCCAAGGTCCCAAGAGGACAGATTCTGAGGCAGACCCCATTTCAGGCTACAGACATCAGGACACCTTCCCTGTCAGAGGAGAGTTGTACCCCCCTACCGGGAGGGCCTTGCCTGAGGACCTGGAGGAGCCATCTTGGTTCCTGGAAACCTCTAAGACTATTCTGCACAAATGAGAGTGTGGACTACAGAAGCTAATAGCTTCTGGGACAGGCAGAAGCCACATAGCTTCTGAGGAAAACCCCACTTCGGGCTCCAGACATCAGGGTACCTTACCTGCCAGAGGAGAGGTGTCCCCCCCTTCTGGCAGGGCTTTGCCAGAGCACCTGGGGGAGTCATATTGGTTCCTGAATCCATCTGAGACTAGTCTGCCCAGATGAGAGTGTGGACTACAGAAGCTAACAGCTTCTGGGAGAGGCCCTGTTTCAGGCCTTCATCTTCTGTCAGGAAGCAGGACTGAATGGCAGATATCTGTGCACCTTCCCTAAAGGAGGAGATCTTGCCTGCAGAGAGGACTCTACACACTGAAAATCAGGAGAGAGCTAATCTCCAGGGTCTGCTGATAGAGGCTAACAGAATCATGAGAGGACCAAGGTCTAACCAGAGATAACTATAACAACTAACTCCAAAGATGATCAGGCAAACGTAAGGACGTTACTAACAGACACCAAGACCACTCACCATTATCAGAATGCAGCACTCCCACCTCACTTAGTTCTGGGCACCCCAACACACCTGAAAACCTAGACCGGAATTTAAAAGCATATCTCATGATGATGGTAGAGGACATCAAGTAGGACTTTAATAACTCACTTAAAGAAATACAGGAGAAAACTGTTAAGGAGTTACAAGTCCTTAAAGAAAAAACAGGAAAACACAAACAGGTAGAAGTCCTTAAAGAAAAACAGGAAGACACATCCAACAGGTGATAGAAATGAACAAAACCATATTAGACCTAAAAAGGGAAGTAGACCAATAAAGAAAACACAAAGTGAGGCAATGGTGGAGATAGAAAACCTTGGAAAGTAATCTGGAACCATAGATGGGAGCATCAGAAACAGAATACAAGAGATGGAAGAGAAAATCTCAAATACAAAAGATTCCATAGAGAAAATGGGCACAACAATCAAAGAAAATGCAAAATGCAAAACGATCCTAACTCAAAACATCCAGGAAAAAATGGACTTAATGAGAAGACTAAACCTACTGATAATAGTGGTAGATGAGAAGGAATATTTTCAAATTAAAGGGCCAGCAAATATCTTCAACAAAATAATAGAAGAAAACTTCCCAAACCTAAAGAAAGAGATGCCCATGAACACACAAGAAGCCAACAGAAGTCCAAATAGACTGGACAAGAAAAGAAATTCCTCCAGACACATAATAATCAGAACAACAAATGCACTAAATAAAGATAGAATATTAAAAGCAGTAAGGGAAAAATATCAAGTAACATATAAAGGCAAGCCTATCAGAATTACATCAGACTTTTCACCAGACACTATGAAAGCCTGGACAGTTATTATACAGACTCTAAGAGAACACAAATGCCAGCCCAGGCTACTATACCCAGCCAAACATAAAATTACCATAGATGGAGAAACCAAAGTATTCCATGACAAATCCAAATTCACACAATATCTTTCCACAAATCCAGACCTTCAAAGTATAATAAAGAAAAAAACACCAACACAAGGAGGGAAACCACGTCCTAGAAAAAGCAAGAAGGTAATCTCTCAACAAACCTAAAAGAAGACAGCCACAAGAACAGAATCCCAACTATAACGACAAAAATAATTGGAAGCAACAATTATTTTTCTTCAATATCTTTTAATATCAATGGACTCAATTCTCCAATAAGAAGAATTAGACTAACAGACAGGCTACACAAACAGTACGCAACATTTTGCTGCTTACAGAAAACCCATCTCAGGGAAAAAGACAGACACTACCTCAGAATGAAAGGCTGGAAAACAAATTTCCAAGCAAATGGTATGAAGAAACAAGCTGGAGTAGCCATTCTAATATCAAATAAAATCGACTTCCAACCCAAAGTTATCAAAAAAGACAAGGAGGGACACTTCATACTCATAAAAGGTAAATCTTCCAAGAGGAACTTCAAATTTTGAATATGTATGCTACAAATACAAGGGCAGCCACATTCATTAAAGAAACTTTAGTAAAGCTCAAAGCACACATTGCACCTCACACAATAATAGTGGGAGATTTCAACATACCACTTTCATCAATGGACAGATCATGGAAACAGAAACTAAATACGGACACAGTGAAACTAACAGAAGTTATGAAACAAATGAATTTAACAGATCTCTAAAGAACATTTTATCCTAAAACAAAAGGATATATCTTCTTTTCAGATCGTCTGGTACCTTCTCCAAAACTGACCATATAATTGGTCACAAAACAGGCCTCAACAGATACAAAAATATTGAAATTGTCCCATGTATCCTATCAGATCACAATGGACTAAGGCTGATCTTCAATAACAACATAAATAATGGAAAGCCAACATTCACGTGGAAACTGAACAACACTCTTCTCAATGATACCTTGGTCAAGGAAGGAATAAAGAAAGAAATTAAAGACTTTTTAGAGTTTAATGAAAATGAAGGCACAACATACCCAAACCTATGGCACACAATGAAAGCATTTCTAAGAGGGAAACTCATAGCTCTGAGTGCCTCCAAGAACAAACGGGAGAGAGCACATACTAGCAGCTTGACAACACATCTAAAAGCTCTAGAAAAAAGGACGCAAATTCACCCATGAGGAGTAGACGGCAGAAAATAATCAAACTCAGGGGCGAAATCAACCAAGTGGAAACAAGAAGAACTATTCAAATAATCAACCAAATGAGGAGGTTGTTTTTTGAGAAAATCAACAAGATAGACATACCCTTAGCCAGACTCATGGGACACAATGAAAACATATTTAAGAGGAAAATTCATAGCGCTGAGTGTCTCCAAAAAGAAACTGGGGAGAGCAAACACTAGCAGCTTGAGAACATACCTAGCAGCTCTAGAACAAAAGGAAGCAACTTCACTTAAGAGGAATAGACAGCAGGAAACAATCAAACTCAGGGGCAAATAATCAACCAACTAGAAACAAGAACTATTGAAAGAATCAACCAAAGGAGGAGCAGGTTCTTTGAGAAAATCAACAAGATAGATAAACCCTTGTCCAGACTCACTAGTGGGCAAAGGGACAGCATCCTAATTAACAAAATCAGAAATGAAAAGGGAGACATAACAACAGATCCTGAAGTAATCCAAAACACCATCAGATCCTTCTACAAAAGGCTATACTCAACAAAACTTGAAAACCTTGATGAAATGGACAAATTTTTAGACAGGTACCAGGTACCAAACTTAAATCAGGATCAGGTTAATGATCTAAACAGTCCTATATCCCCTAAAGAAATAGAAGCAGTTCTGGAGAGATGGCTCAGTGCTTAAGAGCACTGACTGCTCTTTCGGAGGTCCTGTTTTCAAATCCAGCAACAACATGGTGGCTCACAACCATCTGTAATGAGATGTGGTGCCCTTCTGGAGTGTCTGAAGACAGCTACTTACATAAAATAAATAAATACATCTTTAAAAAAGAAAGAAATAGAAGCAGTCATTAGAAGTCTCCAAACCAAAAAAAAAAGCCCAGGACCAGATGGGTTTAGTGCAGAGTTCCATCAGACCTTCAAAGAAGATCTAATTTCAGTTCTTCACAAACTATACCAAAAAATAGAAGCAGAAGGTACTCTACCCAATTCATTCTATGAAGCCACAATTACTCTGATACCTAAATCACAGAAAGACCCAGCAAAGAGACCTTGAGACCAAATTCCGTTATGGATATTGATGCAAATGTACCCAATAAAATTCTCCTAACCAAATATAAGAACACATCAATACAATCATTCATTCATTCCAAGTAGGTTTCATTCCAGTGATGCAGGGATGGTTTAATATACAGAAATCCGTCAATGTAATCCACTATATAAACAAACGGAGAGACAAGAACACATGATCATCTTGTTAGACGTGGAGAAAGCATTTGACAAAATCAAACACCCATTCATGATAAAAGACTTGGAAATATCAGGAATTCGGGCCCATACCTAAACACGATAAAAGCAATCTACAGGAAACCAGTAGCCAACATCAAAGTAAATGGTGAGAAGCTGGAAGCAATCCCACTAAAATCAGGGACTAGACAACGCTGACCACTCTCTCCCTACCTATTCAACATTGTACTTGAAGTCCTAGCCAGAGCAATTAGACAACAAAGGGAGATCAAGGGGATACAAATTGGAAAAGATGAAGTCAAAAATCACTTTTTGCAGATGATATGATAGTATATATAAGTGACCCTAAAAATTTCACCAGAGAACTCCTAAGCCTGATAAACAGCTTCAGTGAAGTAGCTGGATATAAAATTAACTCAAACAAGTCAATGGCATTTCTGTACACAAAGGATAAACAGGCTAAGAAAGAAATTAGGGAAACAATACCCATCTGAACAGTCACAAATAATATAAAATACCTTGTCGTGACTCTAACTAAGGAAGTGAAAGATCTGTATGATAAGAACTTCATGTCTCTGAAGAAAGAAATTAAAGAAGATCTCAGAAGATGGAAAGATCTCCCATGCTCATGGACTGGCAGGATCAATATAGTAAAAATGGATATCTTGCCAAAAGCAATCTACAGATTCAATGCAATCACCATCAAAATCCCAACTCAATTATTCAACGAATTTGAAAGGGCAATCAGAAGATTCATCTGGAATAACAAAAAACCTAGGATAGCAAAAACTCTTCTCAAGGATAGAAGAACATCTCGTGGAATCACCATGCCCGACCTAAAGCTGTACTACAGAGCAACTGTAATAAACACCTCATGGTACTGGTATAGTGACAGACCAATGGAACAGAATTGAAGACTCAGAGATGAACCCACACACCTATGGGCACTTGATCTTTGAAAAGACAGATAAAACCATCCAGTGGAAAAAAGACAGCATTTTCAACAAATGGTGCTGGCACAACTGGCAGTTATCATGTAGAAGAATGTGAATTGACCCATTTCTATCTCCTTTAACTAAGGTCAAATCTAAGTGGATTAAGGAACTCCACATAAAACCAGAGACACTGAAACTTATAGAGGAGAAAGTAGGGAAAAGCCTCGAAGATATGGGTACAGGGGAAAATTCCTGAATAGAACAACAATGGCTTGTGCTGTAAGATCGAGAATCGATAAATGGGACCTCATAAAATCGCAGAGCTTCTGCAAGGCAAAAGACACTGTCAATAAGACAAAAAGACCACCAACAGATTGGGAAAGGATCTTTACCTATCCCAAATTGGATAGGGGACTAATATCCAATATATATAAAGAACTCAAGAAGGTGGATTCCATAAAATCAAATAACCCCATTTAAAAATGGGGCTCAGAGCTGAACAAAGAATTCTCACCTGAGGAATTCCGAATGGCAGAGAAGCACCTGAAAAAATGTTCAACATCCTTAATCATCTGGGAAATGCAAATCAAAACAACACTGAGATTCCACTTCACTCCAGTCAGAATGGCTAAGATCAAAAACTCAGGTGACAGCAGGTGCTGGCGAGAATGTGGAGAAAGGGGAACACTCCTCCATTGCTGGTGGGATTGCAAGCTTGTACAACCACTCTGGAAATCAGTCTGGCGGTTCCTCAGAAAATTGGACATAGTACTACAGGAGGATCCCGCAATACCTCTCCTGAGCATATGTCCAGAAGATTTCCCAACTGGTAAGGAGAACACATGCTCCACTATGTTGATAGCAGCCTTGTTTATAATAGCCAGAAGCAGGAAAGAACCCAGATGCCCCTCAACAGAGGAATGGATACAGAAAATGTGCTACATTTACACAATGGAATACTACTCAGCTATTAAAAAAATGAATTTATGAAATTCCTAGGCAAATGGATGGACCTGGAGGGTATCATCCTGAGTGAAGTAAGCCAATCACAAAGGAACTAGCACAATATGTACTCACTGATAAGTGGATATTAGCCCAGAAACTTAGGATACCCAAGATATAATATACAACTTGCCAAACGCATGAATTTCAAGAAGAATGAAGACCAAAGTGTGGACTCTTTACCCTTTCTTAGAAATGTGAACAAAACACCCATAGAAGGAGTTACAGAGACAAAATTTGGAGCTGTGACAAAAGGATGGACCATCTAGTGATTACCATATGCAAGGATCCATCCCATAATCAGCTTCCAAATAATGACATCATTGCATACACTAGCAAGATTTCGCTGAAAGGACCCAGGTATAGCTCTCTCTTGTGACACTATGCCAGGGCCTAGCAAACACAGAAGTGGATGATCACAGTCAGCTATTGGATGGGTCACACGGCCCCTAATGGAAGAGCTAGAAAAATTACCCAAGGAGCTAAAGGGAACTGCACCCCTATAGGTGGAACAACAATATGAACTAACCAGTACCCGGGAGCTCTTGTCTTTAGCTGCATATGTATCAAAAGATGGCCTAGTCGGCCATCACTGCAAAGAGAGGCCAATTGGACTTGCAAACTTTATATGCCCCCGTACAGGGGAACACCAGGGCCAAAAAGGGGCAGTGGGTGGGTAGGGGATTGGGGGGGTGGGAATGGGGGACCTTTGGGATAGCATTGAAAATGTAAATGAGGAAAATACCTAATTAAAAAAAAAGAATCCTACTAACAGAAATCAAGACCACTCACCATCATCAGAATGCAGCACTCCCACCCCACCTGGTCCTGGGCACCCAAACACAACCGAAAAGCTAGACCGAGATTTAAAAGCATATCTCATGACGATGGTAGAGGACATCAAGAAGGACTTTAATAACTCACTTAAAGAAATACAGGAGAGCACTGCTAAAGAGTTACAAGTCCTCAAAGAAAAACAGGAAAACACAAACAGGTAGAAGTCCTTATAGAAAAACAGGAAAACACATCCAAAAAGGTGATGGAAATGAACAAAACCATACTAGACCTAAAACGGGAGGTAGACACAATAAAGAAAACCCAAAGTGAGGCAACATTGGAGATAGAAAACATAGGAAAGAAATCTAAAACCATAGATGTGAGCATCAGCAACAGAATACAAGAGATGGAAGAGAGAAACTCAGGTGCAGAAGATTCCTTAGAGAACATCGGCACAACAATCAAAGAAAATAAAAAATGCAAAAGATCCTAACTCAAAACATCCAGGAAATACAGGACAAAATGAGAAGACCAAACCTATGGATAATAGGAGTTGATGAGAAAAAAGATTTTCAACTTAAAGGGCCAGCAAATATCTTTAACAAAATCATAGAAGAAAACTTCCCAAACCTATAGAAAGAGATGCCCATGATCATACAAGAAGCCTACAGAACTCCAAATAGACAGAAAAGAAATTCTTTCCGACACATAATAATCAGAAATACAAATGCACTAAATAAAGATAGAATATTAAAAGCAGTAACGGAGAAAGGTCAAGTAACACATAAATTCAGGCCTATCAGAATTATTTCTTTTTTAAAATTAGGTATTTTCTTCATTTACATTTCAAATGCTATCCCCCAAACCCCCTAGACCCTCCCCCTACTCCCCTACCCACCTACTCCCACTTCTTGGCCCTGTTGTTCCCCCATACTGAAACATATAAAGTTTGCAAGATGTTGAATCTGCATGAATAAATAAAATACTAATACTAAAAAAAAATGAATCTAAAAATCAAACTTCTATATGTTTGCTGAACATGAAAATAGAAGGCATTCTTGATTACTTATGTTTGAAGACATATGTGAAGCATTCTTTTTTTTTTTTTGTTGCTATTTTTTATTTTTTTTTTCCATTTTTTATTAGGTATTTAACTCATTTACATTTCCAATGCTATACCAAAAGTCCCATATATCCACCCACCCCCACTCCCCTGCCCACCCACTCCCCCTTTTTGGCCCTGGTATTACCCTGTACTGGGGCATATAAAGTTTGCAAGTCCAATGGGCCTCTCTTTCCAGTGATGGCCGACTAGGCCATCTTTTGATATATATGCAGCTAGAGTCAAGAGCTCCGGGGTACTGGTTAGCTCATAATGTTGTTCCACCTATAGGGTTGCAGATCCCTTTAGCTCCTTGGCTACTTTCTCTAGCTCCTCCATTGGGAGCCCTATGATCCATCCATTAGCTGACTGTGAGCATCCACTTCTGTGTTTGCTGGGCCCCGGCATAGTCTCACAAGAGACAGCTACATCTGCGTCCTTTCAATAAAATCTTGCTAGTGTATGCAATGGTGTCAGCGTTTGGATGCTGATTATGGGGTGGATCCCTGGCTATGGCAGTCTCTACATGGTCCATCCTTTCATCTTAGCTCCAAACTCCGTCTCTGTAACTCCTTCCATGGGTGTTTTGTTCCCAAATCTAAGGAGGGGCATAGTGTCCACACTTCAGTCTTCATTCTCCTTGAGTTTCATGTGTTTAGCAAATTATATCTTATATCTTGGGTATCCTAGGTTTGGGGCTAATATCCACTTATCAGTGAATACATATTGTGTGAGTTTCTTTGTGAATGTGTTACCTCACTCAGGATGATTCCCTCCAGGTCCATCCATTTGGCTAGGAATTTCATAAATTCATTCTTTTTAATAGCTGAGTAGTACTCCATTGTGTAGATGTACCACATTTTCTGTATCCATTCCTCTGTTGAGGGGCATCTAGGTTCTTTCCAGCTTCTGGCTATTATAAATAAGGCTGCTATGAACATAGTGGAGCATGTGTCCTTCTTACCTGTTGGGGCATCTTCTGGATATATGCCCAGGAGAGGTATTGCTGGATCCTCCGGTAGTACTATGTCCAGTTTTCTGAGGAACCGCCACACTGATTTCCAGAGTGGTTGTACAAGCCTGCACTCCCACCAACAATGGAGGAGTGTTTCTCTTTCTCCACATCCTCGCCAGCATCTGCTGTCACCTGAATTTTTGATCTTAGCCATTCTGACTGGTGTGAGGTGGAATCTCAGGGTTGTTTTGATTTGCATTTCCCTGATGATTAAGGATGTTGAACATTTTTTCAAGTGCTTCTCTGCCATTCGGTATTCCTCAGGTGAGAATTCTTTGTTCAGTTCTGAGCCCCATTTTTTAATGGGGTTATTTGATTTTCTGAAGTCCACCTTCTTGAGTTCTTTATATATGTTGGATATTAGTCTCCTATCTGATTTAGGATAGGTAAAGATCCTTTCCCAATCTGTTGGTGGTCTTTTTGTCTTATTGACCGTGTCTTTTGCCTTGCAGAAACTTTGGAGTTTCATTAGGTCCCATTTGTCAATTCTCGATCTTACAGCACAAGGCATTGCTGTTCTGTTCAGGAATTTTTCCCCTGTGCCCATATCTTCAAGGCTTTTCCCCACTTTCTCCTCTATAAGTTTCAGTGTCTCTGGTTTTATGTGAAGTTCCTTGATCCACTTAGATTTGACCTTAGTACAAGGAGATAAGTATGGATCGATTCGCATTCTTCTACACGATAACAACCAGTTGTGCCAGCACCAATTGTTGAAAATGCTGTCTTTCTTCCACTGGATGGTTTTAGCTCCCTTGTCGAAGATCAAGTGACCATAGGTGAGTGGGTTCATTTCTGGATCTTCAATTCTATTCCATTGGTCTACTTGTCTGTCTCTATACCAGTACCATGCAGTTTTTATCACAATTGTTCTGTAGTAAAGCTTTAGGTCTGGCATGGTGATTCCGCCAGAAGTTCTTTTATCCTTGAGAAGACTTTTTGCTATCCTAGGTTTTTTGTTATTCCAGACAAATTTGCAAATTGCTCCTTCCAATTCGTTGAAGAATTGAGTTGGAATTTTGATGGGGATTGCATTGAATCTGTAGATTGCTTTTGGCAAGATAGCCATTTTTACAATGTTGATCCTGCCAATCCATGAGCATGGGAGATCTTTCCATCTTCTGAGATCTTCTTTAATTTCTTTCTTCAGAGATTTGAAGTTTTTATCATACAGATCTTTCACCTCCTTAGTTAGAGTCACGCCAAGATATTTTATATTATTTGTGACTATTGAGAAGGGTGTTGTTTCCCTAATTTCTTTCTCAGCGTGTTTATTCTTTGTATAGAGAAAGGCCATTGACTTGTTTGAGTTTATTTTATATCCAGCTACTTCACCGAAGCTGTTTATCAGGTCTAGGAGTTCTCTGGTAGAACTTTTAGGGTCACTTATATATACTATCATATCATCTGCAAAAAGTGATATTTTGACTTCCTCTTTTCCAATTTGTATCCCCTTGATCTCCTTTTGTTGTCGAATTGCTCTGGCTAATACTTCAAGTACTATGTTGAAAAGGTAGGGAGAAAGTGGGCAGCCTTGTCTAGTCCCTGATTTTAGTGGGATTGCTTCCAGCTTCTCTCCATTTACTTTGATGTTGGCTACTGGTTTGCTGTAGATTGCTTTTATCATGTTTAGGTATGGGCCTTGAATTCCTGATCTTTCCAAAACTTTTATCATGAATGGGTGTTGGATCTTGTCAAATGCTTTTTCTGCATCTAACGAGATGATCATGTGGTTTTTGTCTTTGAGTTTGTTTATATAATGGATTACATTGATGGATTTTCGTATATTAAACCATCCCTGCATCCCTGGAATAAAACCTACTTGGTCAGGATGGATGATTGCTTTAATGTGTTCTTGGATTCGGTTAGGGAGAATTTTATTGAGGATTTTTGCATCGATATTCATAAGAGAAATTGGTCTGAAGTTCTCTATCTTTGTTGGATCTTTCTGTGGTTTAGGTATCAGAGTAATAGTGGCTTCATAAAATGAGTTGGGTAGAGTACCTTCTACTTCTATTTTGTGAAATAGTTTGTGCAGAATTGGAATTAGATCTTCTTTGAAGGTCTGATAGAACTCTGCACTAAACCCATCTGGTCCTGGGCTTTTTTTGGTTGGGAGACTATTAATAACTGCTTCTATTTCTTTAGGTGATATGGGACTGTTTAGATGGTCAACTTGATCCTGATTCAACTTTGGTACCTGGTATCTGTCCAGAAATTTGTCCATTTCGTCCAGGTTTTCCAGTTTTGTTGAGTATAGCCTTTTGTAGAAGGATCTGATGGTGTTTTGGATTTCTTCAGGATCTGTTGTTATGTCTCCCTTTTCATTTCTGATTTTGTTAATTATGATGCTGTCCCTGTGCCCTCTAGTTAGTCTAGCTAAGGGTTTATCTATCTTGTTGATTTTCTCAAAGAACCAACTCCTCGTTTGGTTAATTCTTTGAATAGTTCTTCTTGTTTCCACTTGGTTGATTTCACCCCTGAGTTTGATTATTTCCTGCCGTCTACTCCTCTTGGGTGAATTTGCTTCCTTTTTTTCTAGGGCTTTTAGATGTGTTGTCAAGCTGCTAGTATGTGCTGTCTCCCGTTTCTTCTTGGAGGCACTCAGCGCTATGAGTTTCCCTCTTAGAAATGCTTTCATTGTGTCCCATAGGTTTGGGTACGTTGTGGCTTCATTTTCATTAAACTCTAAAAAGTCTTTAATTTCTTTCTTTATTCCTTCCTTGACCAAGGTATCATTGAGAAGAGTGTTATTCAGTTTCCACGTGAATGTTGGCTTTCCATTATTTATGTTGTTATTGAAGATCAGTCTTAGGCCATGGTGGTCTGATAGGATACATGGGACAATTTCAATATTTTTGTATCTATTGAGGCCTGTTTTGTGACCAATTATATGGTCAATTTTGGAGAAGGTCCCGTGAGGTGCTGAGAAGAAGGTATATCCTTTTGTTTTAGGATAAAATGTTCTGTAGATATCTGTCAGGTCCATTTGTTTCATAACTTCTGTTAGTTTCACTGTGTCCCTGTTTAGTTTCTGTTTCCACGATCTGTCCATTGAAGAAAGTGGTGTGTTGAAGTCTCCCACTATTATTGTGTGAGGTGCAATGTATGCTTTGAGCTTTACTAAAGTGTCTCTAATGAATGTGGCTGCCCTTGCATTTGGTGCGTAGATATTCAGAATTGAGAGTTCCTCTTGGAGGATTTTACCTTTGATGAGTATGAAGTGTCCCTCCTTGTCTTTTTTGATAACTTTGGGTTGGAAGTCGATTTTATCCGATATTAAAATGGCTACTCCAGCTTGTTTCTTCAGTCCATTTGCTTGGAAAATTGTTTTCCAGCCTTTCACTCTGAGGTAGTGTCTGTCTTTTTCCCTGAGATGGGTTTCCTGTAAGCAGCAGAATGTTGGGTCCTGTTTGTGTAGCCAGTCTGTTAGTCTATGTCTTTTTATTGGGGAATTGAGTCCATTGATATTAAGAGATATTAAGGAAAAGTAATTGTTGCTCCCTTTTATTTTTGTTGTTAGAGTTGGCATTCTGTTCTTGTGGCTGTCTTCTTTTTGGTTTGTTGAATGATTACTTTCTTGGTTGTTCTAGGGCGTGATTTCCGTCCTTGTATTGCTTCTTTTCTGTTATTATCCTTTGAAGGGCTGGATTCGTGGAAAGATATTGTGTGAACTTGGTTTTGTCGTGGAATACTTTGTTTTCTCCATCTATGGTAATTGAGAGTTTGGCCACGTATAGTAGCCTTGGCTGGCATTTGTGTTCTCTTAGTGTCTGTATAACATCTGTCCAGGCTCTTCTGGCTTTCATAGTCTCTGGTGAAAAGTCTGGTGTAATTCTGATAGGCCTTCCTTTATATGTTACTTGACCTTTCTCCCTTACTGCTTTTAATATTCTATCTTTATTTAGTGCATTTGTTGTTCTGATTATTATGTGTCGGGAGGAATTTCTTTTCTGGTCCAGTCTATTTGGAGTTCTGTATGCTTCTTGTATGATCATGGGCATCTCTTTTTTTATGTTTGGGAAGTTTTCTTCTATTATTTTGTTGAAGATATTAGCTGGCCCTTTAAGTTGAAAATCTTCATTCTCATCAATTCCTATTATCCGTAGGTTTGGTCTTCTCATTGTGTCCTGGATTACCTGGATGTTTTGAGTTAGGATCCTTTTGCATTTTGTATTTTCTTTGACTGTTGTGTCGATGTTCTCTATGGAATCTTCTGCACCTGAGATTCTCTCTTCCATTTCTTGTATTCTGTTGCTGATGCTCGCATCTATGGTTCCAGATCTCTTTCCTAGGGTTTCTATCTCCAGCGTTGCCTCGCTTTGGGTTTTCTTTATTGTGTCTACTTCCCCTTTTAGTTCTAGTATGGTTTTGTTCATTTCCATCACCTGTTTGGCTGTGTTTTCCTGCTTTTCTTTAAGAGCCTGTAACTCTTTAGCAGTGCTCTCCTGTAAATCTTTAAGTGACTTATGAAAGTCCTTCTTGATGTCCTCTATCATCATCATGAGAAATGTTTTTAAATCTGGGTCTAGATTTTCGGTTTTGTTGGGGTGCCCAGGACTAGGTGGGGTGGGAGTGCTGCGTTCTGATGATGGTGAGTGGTCTTGATTTCTGTTAGTAGGATTCTTACGTTTGCCTTTCGCCATCTGGTAATCTCTGAAGCTAGCTGTTTTAGTTGTCACTGTTAAGAGCTTGTTCTTCAGGTGACTCTGTTAGCCTCTATGAGCAGACCTGGAGGGTAGCACTCTCCTTAGTTTCAGTGGGCAGAGTATTCTCTGCAGGCAAGCTCTCTTCTTGCAAGGCAGGTACCCAGATATCTGGTGTTCGAACCAGACTCCTGGCAGAAGTTCTGTTCCACTCACTAGAGGTCTTAGGATCACGTGTGGAATCCTGTGTGGGCCCTTGCGGGTGTCAGGCGACTCAGCTGGCAAGGTAGCCGGGGCTCGAGTGGAGTGGAAGGGGTTTGTGCCCCAGATCAAGCCGGGTAGCCTGCTTCCCTATGTACCGCAGTCTCAAGTTCCACGCGATTGGATTGGGGTAGGTGCTGTGTTCCACTCACCATAGGTCTTAGGGTCCCGTGGGGAGTCCCGTGTGGGCCCTTGCGGGTGTTGGGCAAGACTCTGCTGTCAAGGTAGCCCGGGGCTCGAGTCTCGAGTCGAGCGGAAGGGACTTGTGCCCCAGATCAGGCCCGGGTAGCCTGCTTCCCTATGTACCGCAGTCTCAAGTTCCACGCGATTGGATTGGGGCAGGCACTGTGATCCACTCACCAGAGGTCTTAGGGTCCTGTGGGGAGTCCCGTGTGGACCCTTGCGGGTGTTGGGCAAGACTCTGCTGGCAAGGTAGCCCGGGGCTCGAGTCTCGAGTCGAGCGGAAGGGACTTGTGCCCCAGATCAGGCCCGGGTAGCCTGCTTCCCTATGTACCGAAGTCTCAAGTTCCGCGCGATTGGATTGGGGCAGGCACTGTGATCCACTCACCAGAGGTCTTAGGGTCCCGTGGGGAGTCCCGTGTGGACCCTTGCGGGTGTTGGGCAAGACTCTGCTGGCAAGGTAGCCCGGGGCTCGAGTCTCGAGTCGAGCGGAAGGGACTTGTGCCCCAGATCAGGCCCGGGTAGCCTGCTTCCCTATGTACCGCAGTCTCAAGTTCCGCGCGATTGGATTTGGGCAGGCACTGTGGTCCACTCACCAGAGGTCTTAGGGTCCCGTGGGGAGTCCCGTGTGGGCCCTTGCGGGTGTTGGGCAAGACTCTGCTGGCAAGGTAGCCCGGGGCTCGAGTCTCGAGTCGAGCGGAAGAGCATGTGAAGCATTCTTAAGCATTAGGTAAGGTTAGGTGTCATTTATCTGAAGGCCAAGCACAATGAAATGATGTTTTGATGCCTTTATGAGAATAAAAAAATCCATGTCTCAAACTAATATTTATAGATTTTGTCAGTTGCATTTAATGTGTTAGTGTTATGAAATATAACATGGCAAGGGAGTACCTTTGGTGGGCTCATGCAAGGTGTGCCCCTGAGAAATTATACCATGCAACAGACCTGGTATAAAATGGATTTATTGGGGGAGGGGAGAAGAGTGAGGAACTGGGGAAGGGATAGAGGCAGACAGACAGAAGAAGCAAAGTCATTCGGTCAGAAAAAGTAGGGCAGAGAACAGATAGAGGGGAAGCTGAGAACAAAGACAGAGACAGAGAGCTCAGAAACAAGAACAATGGGAACAGAGAGAAGGGGCTGGGCCTGGAACAGTGAGATGGGGCTAATCAGTTCTTTTATCCTGCCTCACAGTTAGCAGTCTAGTTTGTTTCAAGAAACAAATATACTTTCTGTCAATGAATTCTGTAAGTGAACAGGAAATATTTTCATCTCTCAGAGCTGACAGTGTTAATTTTATAGTGTTTATAGGAGATTTTTTGGGACTATTTTCTTAAGAACAGTGTAAGCCAGGTATGTTGTCACATTCCTGTATAGCACCTACATGGAATGCTGAACCAAAACATTCTAGACCTTACTAGACATACAAAAAAATACTAAGTGCCTGTCTCAAAAATAAAATAAATGAAATAAAACCAAACCAATGTGCCTTCTATATTTGTAACTTGTACCTTCGGGAACTAATAAGATAATGAATCAAAAATAAATTTCAATTATCCTTATGAATAAAAATAATTAGAAATGTTAAGAAGGTTAAAAAAATCACTACAGGGAGGGGGAGGGGTCCTGGGTGGGAAAGCAGACAAGGAGAAGAGGAGAGGAACATGATCAGGTATTGTGGGGGTGGGAAAAAGGACTGAAGCGCTGAGGACTAGCAAAAAGAATGGAAACAGGCATCTTTGATATGTAGGAGGTTAGAAAACCCTCTAGAATATACCACAGACCTGGGAGGTGAGAGATTCTCAGGACTCAAAGGGAGGGACCTTAGATGAAATGCCCTGCAGTGGGGAGAGGGAACTTGTAGAGTCTTCCTCCAGTGGAGAGACAGGACATCAAGTGGAAAGATGGGGTTGCCATCCCACAGTCAAAAGCTCTAACCCAGAATTGTTTCTGTCTGAAAGAACTACTGGAAAAAAAATGGAGAAAAGCCTAAGGAAAAGGAGATCCAATGACAGGCCCAAATTGGGATCCAGCTCAAGGAGAGGCATCAAGGCCTGACACTATTACTGATGCTATGGTGTGCTCACAAAAATGGGCCTATCATGACTGCCCTCTTAAAGACCCAACCATCAGGTGAAAGAGTCAGATGCAGAAATTTACATGCAACCAATGGAC